>NC_049990.1:19272102-19289319 GCF_000003815.2 Branchiostoma floridae | reverse complement strand
ACATTTCTTCACGTCGTTTTCTCCCAAGGAAGGCAACAGCACAAGGTATCGAGGATTGAGGTCACTACTTCACGGTTATTTCTGGGAAGTTCAGTGTACCTAGCAAGTCAAGCATTTTAGTTCTTATCGCTTGTACATGTTTCGGTCCCCTCCCAAATATTTCAACATGGCGGAATCGAAACTTTTGTCTCGCCTCTCAGAAGACTTCCTTGAGTGTCAGATCTGCCTGCAGCCCTACCGCCGGCCCAAGGTACTGTCTTGTCTTCATTCCTTCTGTCAGCAGTGTCTTGAAGAGTTTCTGAAGAAACAAAAGGTCAAAACCGAGCTAGATTGCCCCACCTGTCGTAGCAAGACTTTACTTCCGGGTGGTGGGGTCGCGGGACTGAAAGATAATTTCTTCGTGGAGAGCCTGAAGGACACGGTTGACGTCCACAAGAAGCTGACTAATGAAGGAGAGAGTCTGGTCTGTGGTAGCTGTGAGACCAAGTCAGAAGCGGAGTCCTTCTGTACGGAATGTGGCGACTTTCTGTGTGACGAATGTGTAGCAATTCACCGTCGTCTAAAGGTCACTAGAGGTCACCAGGTGATCGGCGAAGAGCTTCTCAAGGCGGAATCCGACACCGTTAGGATCAAGCCTCGTCCCCTACCACCGTGTAGGATCCACTCACAGGAGATCCTAAAATTCTTCTGCGTTGACTGTAGCGAGGCTATTTGTCAGGTATGCACCGTTCTGTCCCACAAGGACCACAAGTACGAGTATTTTGCTGACACAGCTGTGAAGGCAAAAGAAGACATACTTGCTCTTCTTGCGAAAACAGAGAGAAAGTTGGAAAATCTTAAGAAAGCCGACCAACAGGCGCAGGCACAGAAGGCTGAGCTGGAGAAAAATGTCACCGAAACTCTCGAGAAAATCAAGAGAACATCAGAAGAAACTAAAGAGAACTTAGTGAAGCTGGTCAATCAACAAGAGACCGAGTTACTGAGTTATGTGAACACAGTGAGCCAGACCCGCAGTAAGGAGTTCTCCACCGCTATGGAAGAGATAGAAACGGCGACTGTGGCGTTAGAGAGCGCGGCAGAGTTCGGACGGAACATCGTGGAACATGGGTCGGAGTTTGACATCATGGCGGTTAGTGGAGAAGTGAGCAGTAGACTGAACAAACTGTTGCTGGCAGAGACTGCTGAGGACTACGTATTAGCTAAGAAAGCCTACATCGCATTTGAGGCGGACAAGACTATAAATATGAAGAAGCCTAGACTGGGACTACTCAAGACAAGGCAAGGTAAGAACTATAAAGCTACAAGTTACAAAAGTAAACATATCGTAGCAAAGTGTAGTCTCATTGTGGATGGCATAATTTGCATATTCTATGATGATGATCTCACCCTAAGGCTAAGGCTTAGGTCCCAAAGGGGAAAAGAGGCTTTGCAAATAGACACCGTGACCTACCCGTGGGAACACCGAGAGTCCTAAAAATTGCACTACCATTATAAGCATGTTCAAACTTAACGTCAAGAATCGTGTATAGATGTCCGATTTAATTAAAGTCAATGTTATCGCATAGATCACTCCATTTGGAAGACTGGGGGGGGGGGTGCAATTTCCACGGCGGACCAAATATTTTAGAAGGGCCGTGAGAGTTGCCCCGCATTACACCCAAACGCGCTTCTGAAACAATGTAAGCCCACTGTTATAAGACTTACGTTGATATGTCCGAGGTATAAGAATCATTGTCATCACATTAAACACTCCTTTCGGAAAATTAATGAATTTTTACGGCGGACAAAATATTTTACAAGGGCTTTGAGAGTTGGTCCGCCTTTCTGAAAATCGCAATATCCGTTCCGCAAACACTTCAGGAACAACTTGAATGCAATGTGAAGACTGACGTAGAGATACCAGACATAATAAAAGTCACTGTCAGCACATAGATCACCCCATTTGAAGATTATTGGGTGGGGAGTCTGGGGACCAATTTTCACAATGGACCAACTATTTTAGAACGGCCATGACCATTGGTCCACCTTTCACTCAGAAAATTGCACTATACTATCGTTCCGCAAACACTTTAGAAAAAACTTATTATTTAATATTGCAAGGTGAAGACTCAAATACAGATGTCCGAGTTAACAAGAATTACTGTCATCACATAGACCACTCCATTTTGAAGATTGTGAGGGGGACCAA
Organism: Branchiostoma floridae; assembly: GCF_000003815.2. Lineage (NCBI taxonomy): Eukaryota > Metazoa > Chordata > Leptocardii > Amphioxiformes > Branchiostomatidae > Branchiostoma > Branchiostoma floridae. Next base: position 19,287,131 of record NC_049990.1, on the reverse strand, counting down.
TTTTTTTCGGCCAGCCAAATAATCACAATGTCTTAAAACGTCCGAAAAATCCGAAGGCGTCAGTAAAGCAATATAGAAGGGCGTATGTGTAGTGTCACAGTGTTTCTTACTTTATTCAGGTTGTAACAAGACAATACACTGTGAGCACTAGGCAGCATTGCTGGTAACGTGGCCACAGACATATAAATATACAATACAAGATGAACATGTATATACAGTAATAGAATAAAATAGTTGTTGCAATAAAAGCAGGTAAAGCTAACACTTATGCCTGACTAGCTAAAACGTTTCTTACTGTTTTGAGGGAGTAGTTTGATATAGTATATATATAGTAAAATGAGACGCTAGTTAATCCTATACAGACTTAGCTTCCTTCACTGGCCTCTCTGAGGCTCTGAGGGCATTGGGGTAAGTTGTTTGGGGGAAAATGCCGGGAAAACAATATATTAAGCATATATTCCTTTCCCGGCATTTTTACTTCCGCGGCATATTTTCCCGGCGTATTCCCAGTTAAAAGTCACGAATCCGACCCCCCCCCCCCCCCCCCAAAAAAAAACTTATGCCAATGCCCCCAGAAAGGCCGGTGAAGGAGGCTAATACAGAAATGGCTTTTTGGGCATTCCCTGCCCTGGGGGTGGGTGGGGGGTTGGGTGGTGCGCATTTGCCTCCTCCCCCTTCGTAATTTCTAAACGGCTTGCAGCGGATAATATGCAAATCACATTTTATAATTCCCGAAATGTTTATATAATTATGAAGTACAGTCAAACCTGCCCGAGCGACCACCTCTTCTCAGCGACCATCTGGCGATTTCGACCGCTTTTTCTCGGTCCCGTCGTTTTTTTCCCATTGACGTAAGCATTATTAAAGCGACCTTTTCTCAACGACCACCTGGCCAACGCGACCGCACGGCTGTTTCAAAGGCCCTGAATTCGATCACTTAGTTCGAACGTGGGTTCTACGAGGCATAGAACACGATCCCCCGCCCGCCGCCGATCCACGTGAGCCGGCTGATTGCGCAATAGTGCACGCTGACTTTGACTCCCGTGCAGGCATGCATATCCGGGTCACAGGCGCTTCATATTTCAGAGGCAACATGGCCACGGTAGAAGGAACACGTGAACGTAAAAAAACACCCGAAAATGCGCATTTTCTTGGTCAGAGCCGCATTTTCCCCGTAGAAGAGTGGATAAGTGCCTTCGTCATTGAACATCCGACTTAGGTAAGTTAATTCGATCGTTTAAAGACTTTATACAGTTTTTTGTGTGTCCAAATGCAATGCGAGTGCTTGTATAATTTCGGAATTTTTCGCATGGTTTTTTTTATTTCTCAGTGGAGGAATACAACGAGATGATGTTTTTCAGAGCGATGACGTCATTACTGCGAAACAAATACCTGCTGTCTGATATTGTCTCGTTTGTTGTAGTAACAAAAGTAGAGCATTTTATAATAGAATATATATATATTTGAAGTGTGCTTCTTTCACAAACATTAGCCAAGTCAATTGCAATCAAATGAGTCTCCAAATTGAATTTTGAAAGTAGACAGTAACACATCCATAGTTCATGCAGTGCATGGAGGGGAAGTTGCATACATATAATACATGGGACACTATTTTATACAAAACTTCTACTAGTATACTTCTAATTTTTATGAAAATGTTTGAAATCAGTGCACAGACAGTACTTTGGACTTAAAGCTGTAATATTTTTCTTACTGTAAGCAAGTGTAAGTTTTATTACCGGTTCACGGATTTTTTCATAAAAAATATGGAGCGAGAGGGCGAAATAGAAATAAAAATTGTAAAATGGTTGGGGTAAAGGTAACGGCTAATCCAAAACATAAAGAAAAAAAGTTTTCAGCTTGAAAAAAGTACAAAAACACTATTTTTGTACAGTAACAGCACCTGTAGGGGAAGTTGCATACATATAATAATACATGGGACACTATATACAAAACTTCTACTAGTATACTTCTAATTTTTATGAAAATGTTTGAAATCAGTGCACAGACAGTACTTTGGACTTAAAGCTGTAATATTTTTCTTACTGTAAGCAAGTGTAAGTTTTATTACCGGTACGATTTTAAAAGCTTATGTAAAAAGGTACTAGTACTTGCAGACATTGGATATAAAATCAAAGGTGGTCCGGTTACAATCAATTGGTCTGGTATACTACTGACAAAGAATTGCTCTTCAGATTTCCACTTTGTCAACAACTATGTCATCAGGAAAAAATTATGTAATCTACTATCCCTACCATTGTACCTTGAAGCCATGTTTACCATGTGTTATCTATGTTTAAGGCTTGACAAGTGCTGGGAGAAAATGAAGTACCAGGAATGAGAAGAGGATGACAACTCACACAAGTCCTTATTCAAGGTAGCCCCAAGGTATGTGTGCATATGTATAAATCATTTGTATCTATAATACCCTGCATCTATATGTAGAGACAACTATATTCTGGACATTCTGAGAACTTGTGACAGGTTGCAGGGAATGTTTAATTGTCAGTGTAAATAATAAAGGTCTTAGGAAGTGTGAATAATGAAGACCAACTTGACCAGAACAAAAAATTATAAGCACAGTTGTATATTCCTCAGCTCAGTGAAGTCATATACTACATTAGGTGTGAACATTTTACAACCTTGTTGACTTTTAATGCAGAAGTTATACTATGCAAGAATGCATTCTGCAAGTAGTTCTTTCATGTGGGCTGCATGTATTTTCACTTCCCATTTACCCAATGTTTGCCTCAGTTTCACAATCTATTTTGTATCTCTACTACAGGCCAGACTATGCTGACAACAAATTGCATGCTGCATCCTTTATTCAAAACAAGTCTTTACAAGGATCATGAACTAATTTATACAATGCAACAAGATAAGTGAGTTAAAAAGGTTACTTCACAGAAGCAAAATTCCTCTTTTAATCTGTCAACAGACTGAACATTTGTCATATCATGATGCTAGGAGGCAGTGATATGTGAAACTAGAGTTCCTCGAACACATATCTTCGCCAAATAAACAATTTCTATGGAAGATAGTTCTTTTTGAATGATTAATGTGTATAAGTCCATATGTTATCTAGTCACATCATGTAGTGGTTGGTTGGATTATGAACATTGTGAGTAGATTAGTCTATTCTGTCGGTGTACATAATGCAGCAAATGTCTGGCGATGTGAATGAATGTCTTTGCATAATCAGAACAATTTGTACAGGTATGAGGTTACTGTTCTATTTTGTGTTGTCATAATTACTTTCGGAGAGCTGGTTATGTTTTGGGTAGCGTTTTTATGTATGTATGTATGTATGTATGTATGTATGTAGAAACCAGCAAATTGAAGACCGGCTGAATGGATTGAAGTGATATTTGGTATGTGGGTAGGTCTTGGAAACCTGGAAACCACAGGAAGTCACGCCGATAATTGCATTCGTCACTCACCAAACCCCGGCCACTGTAACAGTTGTTCCTTCCAATTTACGGAACTTTTTAACTCACCAAGGGTCATCTAAGGGCCATATGTAAGGATTGCTACGACCCCCGCCTTGGTGAACGTTTGTTTCAATCTCATGAAAATAGAAAGTAAAGTTTTGCAGTCGCGAGTTAAGTCAGAGGTATTTTACAGAGTCCAAGGTTATGATTTCTGCGACTGTCCGATGACAGCCGCCTGTCACCTTTGGCGATTTGTATTTCTCGCAATGATGTCAGTTCTTTCTAGCCGACCTTTCCCTTACAATATGACATCTCTGTTAAGAGTTGAGGAATGCGTGGATAATTGACGGTGACCCTTTTGACCTAAGTGCTGTTCTTCAACATGTTGGGTTTGTCTTGTCCCAGCACTTGGTCACTTGTTGTTTTAACCTAGTTCACAGATGTAAGTACTATGTGTTACAAGCCGTCATTGTTCAATTATGTTATATTACTGACTTTACATAGTACTTATTCGTTTGTTTAGACCCATGTAGTGTTACTGGCACATGGAACACCAAGTTTCCTTGCAGTCCATCATAAGAAAATACACCTGAAGTGTCTCGTAGATATTAGCTCTACATCTTTATATCAAGTGATATTCGTCAAGTTCCCTCTACTACATTTTTACCGTTCCCATGATATAGTGTTGCTTTGATTGTTGATCTGTATATAGATATAAGCAACACTTGTATATAGATATGTTATATTTCAACTGCTATGAATCCTTTGCTGTGTGCCGTCGTATTGACATCAATTCAGCAAGCTATTTAATTGCTTAATTTTATAGATACGTGTTGGACACGGTCAGGCTTTGTATTTTGCTAACATGAACCATGACCATTTATAGGCATTTTTCAGCCAGTAGTCTCTACCAGACTCCATCCTGGCGGAATAGTACACGGATGACCTAGTAACATCCCTGGTCAATCAGAATTTCATGCTTCCAAGACAACGTCTGTTTATCAGGGAGCCCCTGCTTCCACTGGCTCCTTTGACCTACTTCTTCTCTATTTTTAGACATCTATGGGTCGATTCAAGTCCTTTCAGGTGACTCCGTCACAAGTATTTTTCAACCGTTATAGAAGTTTCCCTAAGTAATTATATTAAATACAGAGTGATTTATATAATTTGCATCTCATTATGTTGATAATCATCCAAAGTACCTACCTACCAAAAACCAAAAATATCCATCAATCCCCTCAGGAGTTATCCATCTAAAAAGTTACGAAATATAACACCCACTGCAATTCCAAACAAGCTGCTAGGGGGCCCAAAATTAGACCATTGACTCCTAGTACCAACAGCTATCCACCAGTAAAAAATCACGAACCTGGCACTTCTGGAAAATTTAGGCGCAAACTTTGATGCTCACTTGCAGTACCAAAACAATTTGCCAGGAGGCCCATTATCGAACTTGACCTTCCTTTCTGTGTCCCCTACCTATCAACCAAATATCATTAACATCCATCAAGAACATCTCGAGTTATCTTGCTTACAGACAAACGCACTTACATACAAAGCCAGCTACAGCACCATAGGTAAAAGGTAGCTAAACCATTCTCGCACATGGCAATCCTTTCCACAGCCGCTACAGACCTGCCAAATATCGTGGAAATCGCCCAGCTACATTTTGACTTATGCCTCCCGAAAAAACACCAAAAAAAATACCAAGCTCGCTAATGTACCATAGGAAAACGCCAGGTAACCCATTTTCGAACTAGGCATGCCTTTAAACAACCGCTACACACCTGCAAAAAATAAAAAAGTTCCATCCACAATTTCTCGAGTTATATCCTGTTGTCCTACATACAGACCCAAGTCGGCAAAAACATAAGCTTCTTGGCGAAGCTAATAACTGTCACCAATCTTAGTCTGTATTTAACATAAATGCACACAAACCATGCAAGGTGACAAGTTCATTTACTAGGGGAAACTGAACTGCAGCTAGCAGTGGTGATGTAAAAATCTAGCTAGTGAGTCAACTCTGGGACATCACAGAACCTGGCATGGACATTGAGGAAGTTGGAGTTGGACACTATCCACATTCTGACAGGACTCTCTTAGTAGCCACCATGGACAGCAGTATGACCTGTAGCCAAGCAAGAACATGGGGAAGATTTGTGTTAAATGCTGCAATATGCTACATGTCTGAATAAAGATATCTGTAGATAAAGTATGTTTCATTCCATACCACTAATTTATACAAATCTCATTTTCTACGGCTACCTAGTATTGATCTGATCAGGTCTAGGATGCAAACAATGTTGTCATTCATATGCATAAATGTCTTATGATGCATCCTTGTCTCTCTGACCTGTAAAAGGTATGAGTAAGGAGATATTACATGTAGCAGTACAACTATAAGGAAAGGTAGAAGGTAAGGGCAAAAGCACCAACATAGTGTTTCTGAAATGAAATTATAGCTTATCTGCATACTATATCAAATTAAGGGACTAAAACAACAGGGCTGGGGAAAAGAATATGCACAAAAAGGTGCATGGTATGTTTCACCCTACATGGGTGGCTTCAGACTGAGAGTATTGCTGATAACAAATCAGAATCAACATGTCAGAAAGGAAAGTAAGTTAATTTAGCTTTATGCAAAAAAGAGCAAGCTAGGATGAGAAATAAAGAATGCAAATCTCCATCATATTGTTTTATTCTGTTGGTAGGCATCTACCATTGTATCAAGGGAAGATTCATATAATGAAGTTTGGGTAATAAATGAATGAGAGTCATTCCAATTCCACTATGACAATGTATCACTCATCTTAAACTAAGGATTCTAATGAGAACTTGACTGCAGCCATCAAAACCCTCAGTCTGTGCTGAGGTTGCAGTGTTGCAAAGGTCAAAATGGAGATCAGCCACATTTGTGTATTGTATATCCAATGTTTAATTGAAGGTGGAACTCTCTCTGGATAGACAATTATCATTACATACCTACACGACATATTGATAGCTATACGAAATGAATATTCTCACCTGGATCTAAAGTATTCCTAATTTCATGTTCCCCAGATAACAGTGAACCTCTGCTTTTAATGGCTGGAGACTGGGCTATGCTGTCAGCATAGTCTGGCCTGTAGTAGAGATACAAAATAGATTGTGAAACTGAGGCAAACATTGGGTAAATGGGAAGTGAAAATACATGCAGCCCACATGAAAGAACTACTTGCAGAATGCATTCTTGCATAGTATAACTTCTGCATTAAAAGTCAACAAGGTTGTAAAAATGTTCACACCTAATGTAGTATATGACTTCACTGAGCTGAGGAATATACAACTGTGCTTATAATTTTTTCTTCTGGTCAAGTTGGTCTTCATTATTCACACTTCCTAAGACCTTTATTATTTACACTGACAATTAAACATTCCCTGCAACCTGTCACAAGTTCTCAGAATGTCCAGAATATAGTTGTCTCTACATATAGATGCAGGGTATTATAGATACAAATGATTTATACATATGCACACATACCTTGGGGCTACCTTGAATAAGGACTTGTGTGAGTTGTCATCCTCTTCTCATTCCTGGTACTTCATTTTCTCCCAGCACTTGTCAAGCCTTAAACATAGATAACACATGGTAAACATGGCTTCAAGGTACAATGGTAGGGATAGTAGATTACATAATTTTTTCCTGATGACATAGTTGTTGACAAAGTGGAAATCTGAAGAGCAATTCTTTGTCAGTAGTATACCAGACCAATTGATTGTAACCGGACCACCTTTGATTTTATATCCAATGTCTGCAAGTACTAGTACCTTTTTACATAAGCTTTTAAAATCGTACCGGTAATAAAACTTACACTTGCTTACAGTAAGAAAAATATTACAGCTTTAAGTCCAAAGTACTGTCTGTGCACTGATTTCAAACATTTTCATAAAAATTAGAAGTATAGAAGTTTTGTATAAAATAGTGTCCCATGTATTATATGTATGCAACTTCCCCTCCATGCACTGCATGAACTATGGATGTGTTACTGTCTACTTTCAAAATTCAATTTGGAGACTCATTTGATTGCAATTGACTTGGCTAATGTTTGTGAAAGAAGCACACTTCAAATATATATATATTCTATTATAAAATGCTCTACTTTTGTTACTACAACAAACGAGACAATATCAGACAGCAGGATTTGTTTCGCAGTAATGACGTCATCGCTCTGAAAAACATCATCTCGTTGTATTCCTCCACTGAGAAATAAAAAAAACCGTGCGAAAAATTCCGAAATTATACAAGCACTCGACAACATTCCGTCTAGCTGTTGCATTGCATTTGGACACACAAAAAACTGTATAAAGTCTTTAAACGATCGAATTAACTTACCTAAGTCGGATGTTCAATGACGAAGGCACTTATCCACTCTTCCACGGGGAAAAATGCGGCTCTGACCAAGAAAATGCGCATTTTCGGGTGTTTTTTACGTTCGCGTGTTCCTTCTACCGTGGCCTCTGAAATATGAAGCGCCTGTGACCCGGATATGCATGCCTGCACGGGGGTCAAAGTCAGCGTGCACTATTGCGCAATCAGCCGGCTCACGTGGATCGGCGGCGGGCGGGGGATCGTGTTCTATGCCTCGTAGAACCCACGTTCGAACTAAGTGACTACACTGTAACAGCCGTGACCGCGACAGGCCCAAATTGGGACCCATAACGACCGCATCATTTTCATAATTGAGGTTTTCATCGATTTTTGATGATAACTAGCGCGATTTTGTGCCGAAATCGGCCAGTTTGCGTCGGATTTTGACTGCCATTACGATGTTATGTTTAGAATAAAGATGGCGGCGGTCAATGGGTGGGTCAATGGGGCAGTCTACTGTAATATATGAGGAAATTTCGTTGTAAGAAAATCCGAATTTAGTTGTTACAGAAGGTTTTTTTTTAAATTTATATCATTATAAAGTGAACGAATGCTGAAACGTATATAGCCTCATACTTTTTTTAAGAAAGAACCTTGTAGCTCATACCTTTTTAAGAGTGTGAGTGCTTTTGTCCAACTTTACTGTACATTCACCCGTGGGTAAGTACGCTATCGGGACGTACCGGGCGTCGAATTCGAAAGGTGCACCGTAGTTATTTCAGATACGGCGATCAAGAACACAGCGACGCATAAAGGCTTGTATGGTAACTGACAGCATCAAAGTTCCCTTACTGTCTAAACGTTAGTGTACAAATATTGAGCTGTAAAACACTATATCGATTAAAAGCTCGATAAAAGCTTGGGCTTAAATTTATAGTTTACAGTGTGCGTGTTGTATTTGACATTCAAGACCTCGCTTCTTTGCGTGCGTGCAGTGTGCTTGCTATTTGCCATTAAACATAACGGAAACCATTTATACTTTGCATCGGGCATGTTTTGAGTCGATACTCTTCTCAGCGACCACCTGTCCAAATCGACCGTTTTTTTTTCCGGTCCCCGGGTGGTCGTCTTGGGCAGGTTTGACTGTAATGTGACGTAATTATGACGTCATTCATTTTTTCGGCAAAAACAGGAAATTCCTATAATATCTAAATAGTTAACACAAAAAAATTAGCAATAAAGGTTTCTTATCAATATTTAAGTGTCATACGACTAAAAGACAATAAACAATAAACAATATGACGTTATAAAATTACGTCATCTATATTTTAGCTATCTGGCATCTTAAATTATTAACCTTAAATCTTAAGATACTTCTTTTTCAACATATAACCCTCATTTCCCATAAAAACGGATTGAAAACGTTCGCATGGATGTTTTCTGTAAGAAAATAGCAAGTAGTGATGAAATCCGAGTGAAAATAAGCTGGTTATACTTTTCATCATGATATTGTCGGCCATCTTAGATTTTGACCAGTTACGTCATGACATTAGCATAATTCATTAATATCTAATTATAACTGTCAAACTAAGATATGTTAGATATTAAATACATATGAAAACAAATCTAGTTTAGCAAGAAAAGCTTAAAACCCTGTTGTTTAATTAGTGATTTTCGTAAAATATGCCTTTCAGAAACCCGTTGTCATGGCAACACGAAAAATTATAAACTTACTCTTTTTGTTGTAAATTGTTACCAACAGTATTGCAGGTAAATTCACCAAGTTTGGTTGTTCTAGCACAAGGCGTTTGTACGACGTCAAAGTTGGCGCGGACACCCCCTCCCTGCCAGTCTGGATAGGGTCAATACGCTAATAATACGCAATAAATATGGAAAAGTTAGATAGTTTAATACTTGATTTTATATCCACTAGCTATGTCACAATCTCACTTTAATGCAGGAAGTGAAATTTAATCATTCGCTAATGGTGTAGAGTAACATAGCAAGACAGCCAAGCGCACATTGTACGTGTGGGCCTTCGTAGTTTTAGGCCACGCCGACTTCTTGTGTTATCGCTCCAGATGTCTTCAAGAATCGCAATTTCAAGACTCACGTTTCAGAAGTGTTTGCGCGGAACGATAGTGCAATTTTAGTCTTATTATCTCGGGTATCTCTAGGCGAGTCTTGACATGTTTCAAATGTGTTAAGATGTTCCAGAAGTGATTGTGGAATGTTTCTGTGATTTCCAGGCGGGCAGACACATTTTCACGGTCCTTCTTAAGGTGGGGTCACACTTGCGTAATATATTCAAGTCCGTTTGGGATGCGTATAACATTCTTAGTCTCTACCAGGCTCCACAGGTCGCGGAAAAAATAGTACAAATTGGACAAATATAGATACATGACACGCCAGGTGAGTTAGCTGACCGAGAAGTATGGTTTAGTGATCCAGCTTACTCGTCTGACATGTTACCTGTTTACGTTTGTCCAATTTCTATTATTTTTACAACGACCTGTGGAGCCTGGTAGAGGCAAATACTCCCATACGCGCCTCATACGGACTTGAGTATATACGCAGGTGTGTCCCCACCTTAAAGTACTGTGAATGTATTTAAGTTTGCGGGGATTTAATTTCGCGGTAGCGGGAAAAGGGACTTTTTGCGGTGGTTTTAAATTCGCGGTATCACCATACACTGTAGTCTCTTACTGCCATGGGAAATATTCGCGTTGGTTTTAAGTTTGCGGTGAAACGGCCTCCGCGAAAACCGCGAACATTAAACCACTGCGAAAGTTTCTGCATTTACAGTTATGGTCCGCCGGTGAAAACTAGTTTTTCTTGTGGCAAAGGTGTCTTACCGCATTGAATGTTGAATTCTCTTTGTATACTGCAATCTTGGCATATGGTAGGCATATATACTAATCCATACCATGCAAAAAGGATAGATGTACACCTAACACTTTGAACAAACGTCGCTCTTCTGTTACTATTATAGACTCCCTCCAGACGTTAAGCTTTGTCAGTGCAGGGGCCACCCTGTTTGGACGGTCCTTGCCAGAGCATGCCAATGGTGACGACAACGACCATGTACCTGAAAAACATGTCGTCCACTTTAAGCCTAAAGTGTCGGTTCCAGAGGTAAGATTTGCTCACTATATTGTGTTTTTCCATCTTTTCTCTTGAATAAAGTTGTAGTGCAGTGCGAGATGCCATGTACATCTAAAAAAAGGAATCACCGAAAAATCACTAGCTGAGGTATAGTGTTAAACTTACTTTCTTTCTATTATTGAAGGCTCGTAGATAGATCTATTGCTAGAAAACTACATGCAGTGCAGTAAATATGTAAATATTCCAGGATTACATTTTAAAGAAGTTTCACTTTCAAACTTGAATCAGAAGTACAATTATTAGAGGCCATTTCCTTGCATTTGACAATAGCAGTAAGGAAGTGTGACCTGTCCAGTAATTTGAACGGTGGATTGACCCCCTTAACTACATGAATACATAAAACAACTGACAGTCAGGGTTTTGGATTTGTGGGGTTGGAGTGCCGAGGTCAACGACCTCTAGGTCGTTTGCTATATGGTGGGTAGACTGACGTCTCATATGTGTGCCTGGCAGATCCAATCACCTACCTACTCCCAGACCTCCAGGTGGTTGGGGACAAGGTAAATCCAACAAATGACCAGCGATGAACTCGCTCATTTTGCTGGAAGAGTCCATTGTTGCACCGGGGATGTTTTTTTTTAAATTCACTTTTAGACTTTGGTGATAATGCCAATGATTTTTTCACCCGAAGTGTTTTTGCACTGATTCACTTGACATAAGGCTATTAATGAGGCAGTCCATTCTTGCACATAGTTTTTCTTTTAAATTCAGTTTTGGACGATTTCGAATTCCATTTGATGTGGAAGTTGACCCCTACCTGAAGTCTGTAAGTTCTTTTGCAGCTGCAGGCCTCAATATGTCTATAACTTAATTGAATACACCTCTTTCAAGCGGCGGCCATGATAGATCTAAAACGAGTTCAATGGGGCAAACAAAAGACTGTCCATCATAATCAGCAGTTCAACCAATGATAGCATGGAAATTATAAAATTTGCATTATTATGTTTTTATTTTGCATCTCTTAAGGGACTATGGGATCAGTACGCGAGTCTAAATTGCTACATATTTCGCTGCATAACACTACTTAAAATATTCATTATTTGATCTTATATTGTGAAAATTTGTGTGGTCTGGGAAAAAACTAAATGGGAGTTGATTTTAGAAATAAGTTTTGTCTGTTTGCCTCATTGAACTCGTCTTCAATCTATCATGGCGGCCGCGTGAGAAAGGTGTATAGGCAGACAATGACCTAGCCTGCATCAATATCCTGAGGTGGATTCGGCAGCCAATCAACAACTCTGGTGTTTTATGGAAGAGTCCATTGATGCACGGGGTACTTTTTAGATTAAATTTTGGACTGGGTTGCTAATAGAAAAGGTCATGTTTTTAGTGGGAGTATTTCTGAGCTAATCAAATGAGCAGTTTTAAACGGGGTGTGCTGGAAGAGTTCATTCCTCTACGGGGGTATTTATTTAAGATTCATTTTTTTACACATTGGTGATTATGAGTCAAAGTCCTATTTTAATGGAAGTATTTTTGGACTGCTCCACTTATTATAGGCATATCACAGGAAGAGTCCATTCTTGCACGGAGGGGGATATTTTTCAAATTCAGTTTTGGACGGTTTTGATTGAAGTGTTTTTGGACTGGTCTATTTTAGCTTTTTACAGGGTTGCACTGGAAGAGCCCATTCTTCCATTGAGGATTTTATAAGATTCATTTTTGCTCATAAGTGTGATTAGTAGTTAGAAGCGACTTCAAGCAGAAGTTTTCCATTTTCGTACATGGGTGACTTTCGAACAATCTATTGTTGCATTGGGAGGGAGATGGCTGAAATATACTGTATTTGCTCTCGAGAAAATGTCGGCCTTTCTAGTTCACTGGGTAACCCATGCTCAGAATTTGCTTCGTTTTTCCTCCAGGGTTTTGATGACCTGTTTAAATCCAAACCTGAATCCTGGGACTGTGAAGTCTGCATGGTAAGCAATCCCGGACACACAATAAAATGTCTGGCTTGCTCTACTCCAAAACCTGAACCAACGAGTAGGTCAGTTTTGGGAAAGGCCTCGACAGGGATCGGAGTGGGTTTTACTTTCAGTACTCCAGCCAAGCCGGCAAAATCCACAGGGGTCGTCTTCAGTGGTCCAAGTATCGGAAGTAATGCTACGTCAGGTACCGGTGCAAGATTCAGCTTCAATGCCAAAGCAGATGAAACATCAAAGACGTCATCTACATTCGTCAGCAGAGCTGGAAATGCAATGCCGAGTATCCGTGATTTAGCCAAGCAGTCACTCGTGGGTACAGAGACGGATACGAAGCCTTTCTCGTTTGCAGATGCTCTGGAGCAGAAGCAAAAGAAAGTCACCCTAGGTGTACAGGATTGCACGAGCGGTACGTAGCACTCTGTTTGGTCACTTTGGTGATACATCAACGACAACATTTAATTCTCAGAAGATGGTTAACCAAGGTGTAGGGCTCAGGTTCATATTTAGAGATGTGAATATCGCCATCATCCTTGTAAGACAATTACAAGTGTTTAAGCCCATTGAAGAGTCCAATTAAGAGCCCCAACAAGAATAACGATCTTCAGTATGACCACTTTTTTGTGGAAAAGGACAAAATTTGACCATTGATGTCATCCATATAACAAAGGCACTGTAGCCTGATATATAACAACTTCAAGATGCACATGTCATATTTGTTTTCATGTTTCTTGTTTTAGAATACTCTGTGTCCTGATAATAGTGTTTTTACTTGTAGAAAAGACACCAACTGACCTATCGCAGTCGCCAGAAAAAGGATGGCCACAGCTTTCCAACATGACCTTTGGCGCCTCTCTGACCTCTGGCCCCGATGTGCAAATCATCTTTGAGAAGAAGCCCACGGCAACGCAGCTGACCCGTGCCCTCAAGTACCGACTCCCGCCGACATTCTACTTCTACGAAGACCTTCCCGTGCCGGACGGTTACAGGCCAGATGAGGACTTCGATGATTACGAGATCTGGTTCGACCAATGGAAGGCTGGAAAGGCTCTGAGGAAGGATGCACCCCAACCTGTTCAGACGACGTCTACGCCAACCAAAGATCAGCAAGGTATGGAAGATGTTTTGCTTTTTTCCACTCTCAAAGTATAAGACGTTATCCATTTTGTTACTGACTTACACGGCAACATACGCAGATTGGATGCATGAATAAACCCTTGCGATAGGGTGAAGGTTAAAATATATACATAGCTTAACTAAACTGACAATGAACAAGCATCACCTAATATGCATACAAAATATCATGACGATTCTCCAATTACGCTTGAGGTATTATAGAAAAATCTCATAAAACTTGGACCCTGTAGTGTGAAAAAAGCCAGGGGATTGAATTTAGATCTAACGTAACTGTTACAACATTACACAGACAAACAAAGGCACCGAATAATTTTCTCAAAACCTGTCGTCATTTGTATACAGGTAGTTGTTTATTATAATAATAGCCAGTAATCAAGTCAGTGTAGCAAGTCGGTTCGATTGATATCTGCTGAGATAAGGTAATAGTAACTGGTACCAGCTGCATCTAGAACGACGTTTGTTTGGTCAGGCTAATGGCACAAATGCTTACTGGCAACAATTGTACACTATTCCATATCTTCAAGATGGGACTGTTGTCTAAAAATATTACAATTTTTTATCTAAAAGGCTGCTACGGTGTACAAAAACGTACATCATCTCACGCATATTAGCAGATGAAGTACCAAACTACATACGAATGCATCAAAGGCATTATGATAGTAAGTGAACACACGGACACAATGTGCATGTTTGCTTGCTGGAATGAGGTTACCCACTTCTGCATGTTTAGGCAAAGCTATAAAAACCATATTTCTGTTGCTTGAATTGCAGAAACAAGTGCGATTGGCACCAGTAGCATTGTGGTCACCAAGACTCCGGTAGCGGGAGGGCTTTTGGGCAGCACAACGGCAAACACTGACACAGGGCTCTTTGAAGGTCTCAGCTTCAGCTTTGGCAAGCTATCCACCTCGACATCTACTTTCAAAGGGTTCACAAGTACTACAGAGACGAAAGAAGGGCTGTTTGGTACTTCCTACAAGTACTAGGAGAGCTGCTTGGTACTTCCACAATAAGTACAGGAGGGCA
>NC_049990.1:19270427-19272002 GCF_000003815.2 Branchiostoma floridae | reverse complement strand
AAATTCTTCCTTCAAAAGTTAACTTCTTTCGTAGATATATATAGAGCAGTTAAGGATAGATAAGGAGTGGCTTGATAAGTTGTTGAATATCCGAGTCCCATTGTTCGACTTTTCAGATTTCGCTCAGTACTTATTTTGAATGTATGTCTCAATAGTTCAGTAGTACATTGCATAATCTAAAATAGCAACCGCGTGATAAGAAGATGTGCTTGCTCGTTTTGCATGATAGAGTCTATTCCAAGTCACCATGAGGGTTTTAGGTGATATTTGTAATAAGTCTGAATTATTTTGAATGTATGTCTCAATAGTTCAGTACATTGCATAGTCTGAAATAGCAACCGCGTGATATAAGTATCTATGAAGCGCCAGTGTGATAGCCACGTAACAATTTACTGACATGATATGTCAATAACACTGTTCAGGTCGCCATGAATTCGTGATGGTTATTCAGACTTGTTGGTTTCTCTAGAGTGGGAGCAAGTACACAATACACATTTAATACTTGAAAGAGGCAATTAACTTCATAATACATATTTTTACTCTAATCCATCGTCTAACTGAAGATGCGGTACGTTTGCAGCGTTGCTGCGCCCGATCAATTTGACAAAGCGCTCGACGAATTTAATCGATAAAATACATATCTTTTTACGTTTTGTGTCTTTCTAAAAATCAAGAAAAATCAAGGGTGTTATAAACACAAATCCAATTTAGAACTGCGGATATAATCTGTTCATTTTCTAATCGGCCCAAGATCAGGTCCAATGATTTTCTTCAGATCCGGTTTATCTGGACCGGTCCATGATCTAAGAAGAAGAAAAAAAACGGTTAGTGTTATTGAATTCATATCGGCCAACGATGTGTATTCAATAACAAGCAAGAGAACGATTGAGCCAGCCGTTACTACGTAATACGGAGGATTTTACCTAGTGTACCAAAGTCTACTGAAAACAGCAAGAAAATACAACTCTATTTAGTACGCACGTTGTTTATGAAAAGTACGTGGATGTTGAAATAAGTACACCATACATGATTGTATAGTCTTCAAGCTACCAAAGCTCCGCCCACGTCTAAAGACAAAGAAGTTTGACTAGTCCATTTTAACGATTCCCAGGGGAGGGGAAACTTAATACCATTAAAAAATTGACTTTATAGGACATATATCTTGTATTTTCTGTGCAAAATCACCTAAATAGATTATTCGTTTAGGCTCTAAAATCTGTTTATTGCAGAATTTCTTTACAATTATAATCTGTCCCTTTTCTTACTAAAATGTTTAGAACCTTCATATCTTTAGCCAATATGTATGGCCGCCTACACATATCTCAATGCAATAAGTCTCAGTTGTGCCGCTGACGTCGGTTCGATACTGCAGACGATCCGCACTGCAGACGTTCCAGACGCTTCACTGTAAGTACAAAATGCTTGAATCCTGGTTCTTTGCATCTTCATCGACATACCATTCATTTATGGTACTGCATTACTACAGTATTAGTTACGTTCACATTATCATGTTGCTACTCTAAATGGTTAGAGATGGTGATCCTAGTTCAGAGAATATGTCCTTGAGAATCGTTT
>NC_049990.1:19268413-19270214 GCF_000003815.2 Branchiostoma floridae | reverse complement strand
ACAAGTACAGGAGGGCAGCTGCTTGGTACTTCCACAAGTACAGGAGGGCTGTTTGGTACTTCCACAAGTACAGGAGGGCTGTTTGGTACTTCCACAAGTACAGGAGAGCTGCTTGGTACTTCCACAAGTACAGGAGAGCTGCTTGGTACTTCCACAAGTACAGGAGGGCTGTTTGGTACTTCCACAAGTACAGGAGGGCTGTTTGGTACTTCCACAAGTACAGCTGGTAAAGGACTCTTCGCTACACCAGAGCAGCAGACAGCACCGTTTGGGAGTGCGAACAAAACTGTCACCGCCAAACGATTTAGAGGTTTGTACTACATCATAATGAATTTGTAGGAGAATTTTACTAGTAGCCTTTTAACATATTTCGCCACCTCTTTCCTTCATTTCATAAACTAATAACAGATATCAACCATTTCTGATTGATGAACACACGTAACGTCATTAGTAGACTCATTACCATCATACCTACGACACTAACTCTTCATTTGAATTTCGTTTTATAAAGGGTTTGTTACCCAGTCGTCCACCACCGCTACAAGTACAGGGCTGTTTGGGGCCACCCAACAGACACCAAGTTTGTTTGGATCAGGACTGATCAAAAGTACAGGACTGTTTGGTGCTGGTGAGACGCTGGCTTGTGATAAAACATTTTTGTCCAATATTCATCCATGTTTTATCCATGGTGTACTTCTACCACGTAAAGAAGCTTTGCTTTGCTTTGTTTTCATTTCAGAAGAAATGTTGTACAATATATTATTATACATAAACCAGTAGTAATATCATCGGACCAAGGGCTTTGTAATCAGAAGTTATCTTGCTATAATATGAAACGTCTCAACTTCTTATTGTCTTACTTTTTATCTACTTGTATGCTGGGTAGATAGCTGGATGCTAGGCTGGCCGTGAAGATACTTTACTGTATACCATAATATAAATGCCTAGTTCTTTGTTTGTAGTCCTATTCAGTAATTGATAGTAAAGTGAACAATGTGTTGTTGTTTTTCAGTTAGCGCTACTGAAGCTGGACCAACTGGCACCACTGTGAAGTTTGAGGTGAGTAGAAGTTGTTGTATTTACTTCATTTTGCACTCTAAATTTTGTATCTCATCGCCATTCGCAAGCTTGTGTGGTCTTGAAGACAGGTATGTTTTTGTAATAACTAATACATTATTCCTGTATGTCCCCAGCCTGTGTCTGGTAGTGACACCATGATGCAAAATGGCGTCTCCCAGAACGTCCGTACAGCACACCAGTGTATCACCGCCATGAAGGAGTATGAGACCAAGAGCTTGGAGGTTTGTTTTTAATTTAGTTGATTCTATGTATGTCTATATACTGATACCATAGAAAATGTATTCATAATTCTGTATTGTAAACTTTGCAGAGAATACCTGATTTGCAGTGACCATATCGCTTACATGCCCAAAGGGATGAATGGTAAGGTTGCTAGGGTTGTCATTGTTGGCATATTGTGTCATACGGAAGCAGCATGATTTAGCAGATAGGATATATTTAACATGTTGCTTCATCGCATGGTGTAGTAAAGAACGCTTTTTTGTCCATAGGAACTCCGCATGGAGGACTACATGGCCAATCGTAAAGGTGGCTCTACTGGGGCAACTACACTGTTTAAGTTGGCTGCAACTACACAGGCCAAGGGTGACCTGGTCGGTACCAACACTTCCAGTACACGACCCAGGCTAAGAGCGAGGCGCAAGAGGTGCCTGCCCTAATTTTGCAGGCGGTTCTGACGGAAAAGGCGCCACACAAGGGGATTATGGCTGCAATAAGTCGC
>NC_049990.1:19257773-19268313 GCF_000003815.2 Branchiostoma floridae | reverse complement strand
ATTTGTTTGTTTTTTTTTCTTCGTGAATTGTCGAAATTGTTCAGAATGTGTATCTTTATGTGATACCAAGACAAGAATAATACATGAATTTACTACTCAAGAAGGCGACGCTACTTGAATTATGTCTTTATTGCAAACGGTTAAACTTACTTCCCCCAAAAGAAAGAGACGAAAATTATGACTAGATAACCACCAATTAGCCAGAAAAAACTTGTAGCATATCAGTATGTGATGAATCCTGAAAATATCTTCAGGTAAAAACAACATGTTAGACACAACCCTTGCCACGACAACAAGTATAGCACTGGTATATGTATCTAAACATTGATATGAATTGTCTGGTACTAGAAGATGAGTCGTGGGCTGTTTGATCCACGTATAAATTGGATTTTGTTTTCTTTGGAGCTCGGTCATGTGAATTGCTTTCTGTCTGCTCATGAACTTACAAGTGTCAGACTACGAATGAAAACTTTCGTTTGACGAAAGTCGCCTTTTTCATCTTAAAACAAGCATAGTGGAAATTCATTTTGTCATAAATTTTTACCCTGTTCTTAAAACATGATAGCAAAGAAAGAGTAGTCAAATAATGAATACGGTAGTGACTCTTGTATGAGCCACACACTCGCCAACATCATGGTTTGATTGTTTGCATTTATGCAGACGCGATTCACACGAAGACAACACCCGGGGCAGTTTCAAGAAAAGAGCTATTGTTGCTAGGCGACGAGGACGTCACCATTTCTGCTCGACTGATTAAAACCGTACCATTTTCTCAGGAATAATCCAGCCTCTTCTCGTACCTCTGCATACTAGAGGATAGGTTTTAGGGCCGCCAGATTCAGCCCACACCGAGCAGGGGAATAGACATAACACGTCTAACATTACAGGCAGAATCCACGGATTGGCCCAGATTAATCGGATCCATCCATTCATTCATCTAGCCGTCTAATCATCCTTCCATCCAGCCGTCCAACCATCCATCCATCTATCCAGCCCTCTATCCATCCATCTATCCATCCATCCATCCATCTAGCCGTCCAACCATCCATCCATCCATTCATCCATCTACCCACCCCTCTAACCACCTATCTATCCACCATCCATCCGCCCAACTATCCATCCATCCATCCATCCATCCATCCATCCATCCATCCATCCATCCATCCATCCATCCATCCATCCATTCATCCATCCATCCATCCATCCATCCATCCACCCATCCATTCATCCATCCATCCATCCACCCATCCATTCATTCATCCATCCATCCATCCATCCATCCATCCATCCATCCATCCATCCATCCATCCATCCATCCATCCATCCAGCCAGCCAGCCAGCCAGCCAGCCAGCCAGCAAGCAAGCAAGCCAACCATTACACAAAAGCTTTCAGTAAACATTTTGCCAAACATTATTACACAGGCCTCTAAAAACCGCACCAAGAACCGCCATAGCAGACAATTCAGAGAAAGTATGGCACTGCCAAATCCCGATGCGCTACAGCCGGACTTGAATTACATTCCAAAATCCCGGGATCCTAATCCGATGTACGCGCTAAACACCGTTTACACTGACTTAGATTCGACGCGAGAGTGGGATTCTCCCCCTGGTGAGCCTGCTGACAACGACGACTGTGTCTTCACCCAGCCGTGTGCTGGTGGTGAAACACACCAGGACAGCTATGAAAACTCCTACAGGCCAGATAGCTATGATAACAGTGGCTCTGTCCCGCCACGTGTGGACGATGATAATGCCAACTATGATGGCAGCCCCGAAAATCAGCAATATCATGCTACTTGTGAAGAAGCTGGAGGAGCCATGCCAGACAACAATTCTGGCGATCACTGCCTCCAATCATGTGCTGTTACTGTTCAAAATGAAACTGCCTTCTGGTCAGCTAACAGTGATACAAATCCCTGCATCCAACCATACACAGTTAGATACCAGGAACGCAACGACCTAAGTGATGATCACCCACTCCCAAGGATAGATGTTGCAGCTGAAAATAGACAAACAGCAAACATTGCCTCTGATGATGTTGACATTCGACCATATGCTGTCGCATACATAAAACAGGATGACATTGAGTCTAACACAACGTCACGGGACCTTCACACCCAAGCGAGACAGTCCTTGCAGATGCCAACAGCGGCATCAAACAACATCAATGATGTCTTGGCCAACTCGTCAAGCAATGATGCAAATCCTTCTAATCTTGAAAGTGAGCAGAGACAACATGTCCCGAATGCGCTTCACTCAAATCCGATGTACGTGCCAAACGTTCAGCATCCTACAGCTGGCGGTAAGCTGTGTCCATATTTCAAAACATTTGAATATTCGCACGATTGAGTCCTAGCCTGTTTCAAGGCAGATCTAAGCCTTAACGTAAAGATTGATACTAGATAAGAACAAGTTTTCCATCTAGCTGGACGTGCTATTTGTGACGCTACACCGTTTGTATATGACAATTATAGTCAAGGTCGAAATCTCCAACTTCTGAAGAGAAATCTTTGTCATTTTTTCGCGGTAATCGGTACTTTCTCGTGACCATTAATTTTTTTTGTTCTGAACAAGGGATCTCTTGAATTAAAGTCGTTTTCATTTGATTCAATTGCTGTAATGTGGATTTTTTTCAGAATGTACACGTCACCAGGCGTGCTTAGCTGCAGCAATGCCAATGGCTACATTCCTTGTGTTGTGCATTGTCGTCGGAGTCTTTCTCCGTGTATCCTTTTATACCAACCCAGCAGCGGTATGCTTGTGCATTATTACCTTGTCTCGTTTGGGGTTTTGTTGACCATTTTACGACACATTTATTCATAATTAGTGCTTTACGCTCAAAACAGTCACTCAAGGAACTGGATAAGATCATATCCAGTTGCTTGGCTAACTGATTTTGGCGTATCTTATTGTACCGGTATCTTTACCTTCATCGACGTGATTGGTGCTTTATTGATGAGGTTTGGCTCTTGAATTTACTTTTAAAGTGACCACATTGTGCTTTTAGCAATAAAGTTTGAAAATCCGGGGTCATTACGCAGAATTTGACAGGGTCAGGGGCACACAAATATCTAATTGTAACAGGGTTTAGAAAATCAATGAACCACGATGAACCAATGACACTTCAAGTATTGCTGACACTTCACGTTGTTTTTCACTTTTTTGTTTTCGTTTATTGCACCTACTTTTTTGCACCACCACCGGCCATACTACTTTGCACCTACCTGGTACCCCGTAGTGGATTTTGGCCAGTATGTAATATAGATAGATATATAGACAAGATAACCATCTTTCTACAGCCGACAGCGATTGTGACTACTACCGTTACCCCTGGTCCTGATCAGACTGGATTCTACAGTTCTGTCCCTACACCGTCGGCAGTCTTTTTCAGCTCACAACGTGAAGGTGAGACTAGCTAGAAACTACACATGCAATTGCTTAAGTCAGAATTTTTTGGGGGTAAAATTAAAGCCATATTTCCTCCAGAGGAGAGTGTTATTTTCTAAAGATCACATCTTTATGTACACAAAATCGACTAAACTTGTACAAAAATAATCACACATAATCACAGATAAGTAAATAAATTAATTAATGAGTATTGCAAACCCCCCCCCCCCATCGGGTGGGGAAGTTACCAATAAATTTTGGGGTTAAATTAATAGAAGACCTAAGTTTCTAAGGATGGAAAATGACCTATTCACACACATGCTGCAAACATTTTTTTATCGGACCTCGATTTCATAAGAGCGCTAAATATTATTAGTAGAACCAGAACACTCTCTTGTGGAGTACAGTATGGCTTTAATACCCCCCCTCACATTAGGCGCGATTCGATCGGACGACTAGTTTACGAGCTCTAAATGACATTTTCGTGAGTAAGACGTCCGGTGTTCTCACGATCCTCTTGCGATTTTTAGGGATCGCCGGCAATTTTCAGGAGTCTTACGACGGTCGCGGTGCAGCGAAACATGTTCTTAACATAAGCGACAAGTCGCAGGAGATCTCCGAGATCGCAGAGATCGTTACCGAGTCGCAGATCGTACGTGAAACTCGTGCGTACCTCACAAGGGTATCGGTCAATAGTCTTGCGTCAATCCAACGATTGAAGACCGATAGGCGAGCACAGACATAGTTATTAATCATCGAGCGCAAATCGGATGGCGAACGCCCGTTAGTCGGGCGACGTTCGGGCGACGTTCACCCGACTTCCGATTGTTTACAAATATTGAATTTCTGGGAATGTGAGGGTAATTCTAACATTGTGGCCCCTGTGGCAGTATGTAGGCTGGCTTTGTGACACACTTTCCTTTCTTGTGTCATTTCCATTATGCCCGCGCATTCCATTCATTGGTTAAAAAGATTCCGACAACAAAATAAGCAACATTTATTCATCTCTTGCCTTTTTTGAGGAACGTTTAGTGTTCCCTTGTCCGCGTGCAAAAGGTCATGGGAGGTTCATTATCATAGATTTATTCACCGTCGATCGCACGAGGCTCGCTTATATGTGAGGGGGACAGATTTTGGGCGAAAAATACGCAAGACCATCTTAAGATCTTAAAATCAGCCAACCTTCCTGCGATCGCGAAGTACGTCCGAAGATCGTATATAATGTGAGGGGGGTACAAGGACGGGACCGCGTAGCGCAGCTGGACTGTACATGTGTTCGGCCCGTGACCGAGAGGTTGCGGGTTCGAATCCGGCTGACGTGCTACCGATCTTGTGCCCTTGGGAAAGGCACTTTACACGACTTTCCTCACTTTACTCAGGTTAACATTAATATCTAGCTTCGGCTGTATACAAATATAATAAATGTTGTACATGTGAGTCTTGCACACACAATTTTTATTACTTCTTGCAGAAAATCCTGACAGAATGATGCAGAAGATCACTTTCGGTGGTAAAGGAAATGAACCTGGAAAATTTAGATTGAACTACGGAGTGGCTGTGTCTGATGACAATGAAATATTTGTGGCTGATAACGTCAACAACCGGGTCCAAGTCTTCAGCATAAATGGGAGCTTTCTGCGCCTCTTTCCAACGGTGGTGCCGGGTGAGGATACGAAAATTTTCCCTGTCAGTGTTGCTATTGGCGTGGAACCTGGCTACCTGTGGGTAATTGGAGTTTTATATGGCGCCGAACTTAATGCACGTGTCGTTAAGTACCGTAGGGACGGCCTGCTAATAGAGAAGTTCGATGTACACTTAATGGGTCGTTATCCCTGTCCCATTATTGCAATAGACGTGCGCAACAACAAAGTTATCGTGGGAGAGGCAGATACAATAAGGATGTTCCAGCCAAATGGCTCTCTCGTTCGGAGTTTTAAAGCGTTCAGTAAAGAGCGAGGCGTGAGAATCAATGGAGTCATATCTGACAACGAAGGAAACATCTTGCTGACGAACTACAAAAGTGTTTATGTGTACAGTCACTTGGGAGTTAAGATATTCGAATTTGTAAACTTTGGCCGCGATGAGGGCCAACTGAGATCCCTCAAAGGTATTTCTATCGGCCCCTTGGGTCACATCATCGTGGCAAACAGTGGCAACAACAGGGTTGACATGTTCACAAGCCAGGGGGAAGTTTGTCCGTACTGTCGCGAACATTACAGATCCGTGGGGTCTGGCCGTGGGGCCGGATGGACAGTTGGTGGTGTCTAACCCACACGACGGTACTGTAACCATCTTTCCACGCCACGTGGTGTTGTCTTGAAACTCCTCCGTATGTGAGACACCGCTCTGCCACACTCCAGAGACAATACCAGACAATAGTAGCTCCTCACATTCCTTTCTAATACTGTAAAATGCAGAAATGTTCGCGGTCGCCACTTCACCGCGAACTTTAAACCACCGCGAACATTTTTCTATTATGGCATTCGACTGCAGTCTACGAGGGGTGATCAATAAGTTAATGAATAAAGATTTGAAAGCTCACCCAGAAATAATAAGCACAACTCAAATTTTGAGGCACAACTTCATAGTATGGAGCCTTTTATCAATATCCTCAAACTTTTAAATCATTGCAGTCATTACTTTACAGGCATTCATTTTTTGCAAATCAGAATGTAAGTGGCGAGAAAAAAGTGGTGTGAATTGTGATCAGATATGTACATGTGAGGGTCGAGTTCCCCATGCCGTAAATTAACAAAAGACATTGTCAAAATGTTTGATAATGATTCTCTTCCTATTTCAAGCAAAAAGAATTGGGTGTCTGACTTCCAGCAACGCAAGTTGACCCCCACACTCAGGTCAGGTCAATTGTCCATGTTTTTCCTTCTCCCTTACCTAACATTAGTGGGTGTCGCCCGCAAAGTAATGATCACAATAATTTCTTGGGGCCTGGGGTCAGAAAAAGCCAGCAATCAGCGACCCAGAACAAAAGAAATGGCCAGCAAAAGTGTATTATGAGCTAAAAAAAGGCCCTAGAGAGCGTGCTATGGAGGCTAGTGTTCCCCCTACAAAGATAAGCTATGATCTCGAGCAATTTAGTCTATTTAGTCGTTGGACACTTGGAAACCTGATATTTTGGTAATTTGAGATGTTTCACAGGCTAGGTCGGACAACAGTGACGGCCGGGGTGACGCTGCCACAAAATGTACTTTGTTCTGTTTGTTTACGTGGGTCATGCAAGCGTGCGTAAATCAATACGCCTCCGCCATTACCTTGTTGAGCGCAGCCGCATAAAGTGATCGGCGTACAGAACCTTAACGTCACCTTCGCAAACTGGCCATTTTCAGGTACTGTTACCGGTAGACAACTCGGTCCCTTCGAGTCTGCTCACACTGTTGTCGTCAAGGTTTTGTAACGTTTTAATTAACCTTCCCGTTCGTAACTTCTGGACTGTCTAGTGGATATACAACATACTTTTCTCAGCCTTGTTTCGGACGTTCCACCGTGTCGAACATTTCAACATGGCGGAATCGAAACTTTTGAATCGGCTCTCAGAAGACTTCCTTGAGTGTCAGATCTGCCTGCAGCCCTACCGCCGGCCCAAGGTACTGTCTTGTCTTCATTCCTTCTGCCAAAAGTGTCTTGAAGAGTTTCTAAAGAAACAAAAAGTCAAAACTGAGCTAGATTGCCCCACCTGTCGCAGCAAGACATTACTTCCGGGTGGCGGGGTCGCGGAACTAAAAGATAATTTCTTCGTGGAGAGCCTGAAGGACACGGTTGACGTCCACAAGAAGCTGACTAATGAAGGAGAAAGTCTGGTCTGTGGGAGCTGTGAGACCAAGTCAGGGGCGGAGTCCTTCTGTACGGAATGTGGCGACTTTCTGTGTGACGAATGTGTAGCAATTCACCGTCGTATAAAGGTCACCAAAGGTCACCAGGTGATCGGCGTAGAGCAGCTCAAGGCCGAATCCGACACCGTTAAGATCAGGCCTCGCCCCCTGCCACCGTGTAGGATCCACTCACAGGAGACCTTAAAGTTCTTCTGCATCGACTGTAGCGAGGCTATTTGTCAGGTATGCACTGCTTTGTCCCACAAGGACCACAAGTACGAGTATTTCACCGACACAGCTATGAAGGCAAAAGAAGATATACTCACTCTTCTTGCAAAAACCGAAAAGAAGATGGTGGATCTTAAGAATGCTGACCAACAGGCGCACGCACAGATGACCGAGCTGGAGAAAAATGTCACCGAAACTATCGAGAAGATCAAGAAGAAAGCAGAACAAACTAGGAAGGATTTAGTTGCGCTTGTCAATCAACAAGAAGCCGAGTTACTGGACTGTGTTAACACGGTGAGCCAGACCCGGAGTAAGGAGTTCTCCACCGCTATAGAAGAGATAGAAACGGCGACTGTGGCGTTAGAGAGCGCGGCAGAGTTTGGACGAAACATTGTGGAACATGGGTCGGAGTTTGACATCATGGCGGTCAGTGGAGACGTGAGCATTAGACTGAAGAACCTGTTACAAGTAGAGCTTGCAGACATCACAGACAAGTTACCTGCGAAGGCCTACATCACTTTTGAGGAGGGCAAGACGTCATATAAGGTCAAGCCTTGCATGGGAGAAGTCAAGGCAACGCAGGGTAAGAGTAATAAAAGTATGCACTATACATATCTGCTAAGGTCATTACTATAGTCACAAACACTACTCGCTATGTAGAACTTGTGACAGTCTATTAACCACTACATTCAAAGAAGAAAACCCCATAAAGGTCAACGCAGTTCCCTAAAGTTCATCAGACTTAAGTTTAGTGTTATGTTCTCAATTACTAACCTCTTGCTTCAACACATGAAAAAAAAAATTTCTTGTATTATTTTGCAAATGAAAGTATATGCATATACCCAATTTATATGCGGTACATCCATAGCTCCCCAAACTTTTGTATTGCCTGAGTACCATTCTCAATACTTTCGCTTGCTGAGCCAGCAGTCACTACGAAGGATGGTACTCAAGCTAACTTTTGTAGCAATGTATTCAAATTTATCTTAACGAAGAGAAATAATCTTATAACATATTCTGATAGTCCTACTTTCTTATTGATGACTTGAAAGTCAGTATTGACTCTTAAAAATAGACCATACACCCTCTAGAATGTTTTATTATGGACTGATTTTGATCACTCAAACTGATTATCTTTTACCAATAAGATTCAGACTTCCGCACTGCCCGTTTCACGACCCTCGGTACCACCGGCCGTCTGGGCCCGACCAGCCTGGGGACCCACTACCGCGGACAGGACCACGAGGGGCTGGTGCAGCTGAAGGACGGGATTCAGTACTTCACTGTACCAGATACTGGACAGTACAGGGTAGAGGCGGCAGGTATTCTGATAAATGATTTAAATAAGTTCAGAGACTGACTTTAAGTTTGTCTTGGTCGGAGTAGAGCTGATTACGTAAATAACACCTTAGCCCCCCCCCCCCCCCTCCCCCATGGACTAAATCCTCCGCAGAATCTCGACTGGTTTCAGGAGATTCCGTTTTTTAGTCTCATTTCTAAATTTACACACTTTGTAGGTTCTGCCGCAGGTTGGGGTGTAGAAGACCTCAAGTCCGCCAGAGGGCGCGGTGCGGTGGTCAGTGGGACCTTTCAACTGCAGAAAGGTAGGCTTCCTGATGATCACCACATTGTGCTGTACACAATCAGTTACAAAACTTTGGCATTTGTGAATTGAAGACCATTTTGAACTCGACCTTGCTTTAACAGACAATGAAAGAGGAAGAGGAGACAACCATAGTCTTGTGTTATTCGTAAGAGGTAGAACAGAAACAAGTAAGTAAAGTAAAGCATTCCCTTCTTGCAATGTCAGTTATCTACGCCAAACTGTTGGCAAACATTTATCTGGATGATACATTCAATCCTTTTGGCCTGGCATTCCATAGGTCTATAAAATGGCTATTCATTAATGTATATTTTCTACCTCGGTGATATTACAGCCATAATTACACCATTCAGTAGTATCATGGTGGCAGGATTAACGTGCAATGTATTAAGCTTCAGGTACAAAAACCGTTTTGTGGCTAATATCATTTTAGGTGAAGTGTTGAAGATACTTGCAGGCCAAGAGGGAGCGGAGAACATGTCAAGCCAAGCCGTCGGTGGTGGAGGCGGAACCTTCGTCACCAAGACGGACAACACGCCGCTGATCGTGGCGGGGGGTGCGGGGGGAGGGGATCTCTTGAAGAAAAGGAAACCCAACAGTGACGGTACAACCGTGACAGCAGGGCAGTACAGCGCAGGTGGTGTTACTAACTTTGCAGGAGGTTCTGACGGAAAAGGTGCCACACAAGGGGATGATGAGCATGTCGGTGGGGGAGGTGGGGGGCTCCTAACGGACGGCGCGAGCGGGAAAGTGCACTTTGGAGGCATTGATGGGAATAGTGGAGGTGAGGGTGGGAGAGCTTTCGTTAACGGTGGAGTCGGTGGGAGGGGGGTGAAGAACAATGCAGAGGGCGGGTTTGGAGGAGGGGGAGGGAGTCTTGGTGCTGGAGGTGGGGGAGGAGGAGGGGGTGGGTACTCAGGAGGAGGGAGGGGGGATAACTATAATGGAGCCTGTGGGGGTGGAGGCGGCTCCTATAACTCTGGATTAGACACTAGAGGTGAAGGAGGGGCCAATGACGGACCGGGGTATGTTGTACTTACCAGGGTGATATAAATACGATTTTCATAGCAATACGGACACAAACATATATTGTCTTTTAAACCATTTCTAACAATATAAACTTAAATTACTATAAGGAAGGATGGATCAATTGTGTGTTGTAATGTCGTGTATTATCCCAAATATAATTTGCATTCCTTCGATTTCAAATACTGCTGATTGCTGGGAATTGTGTACTTAGACTTATCCGTTTTTAGTACATTACATAATCTGGAGGATCCACATTGTGATAGTGGTGCACGGTGTATTCAACCAAATGATCACTTACTGATCAAATATTGCGAATGAGACTACACAAAATTGCTATTAGGAAGTATGCTAAATATTATATTATGGTCAATACTTGTTGAGTTGGGCCAATGGGCATGGGGTGTCTAGTGTTGGAATTTAGGTTCTGTTGTAAACCCTCTATTGAATGTTAAGGAGAAATGCGACA
>NC_049990.1:19255683-19257673 GCF_000003815.2 Branchiostoma floridae | reverse complement strand
TAGTTTTACACCATTGATTCATTGTGTAAAGTGTACTGTAAATGCAGAAATGTTCGCGGTGGCTTTATGTTCGCTGTTTTCACCGCAAAACAAAAACCACCGCGAACAAATTAATATGAGACTACAGACTATGGCTCTACTGCGAACTTAAAACCATCGCAAAATGCCAAAGAAAATCTCCGCGAACTTAGATGCATTTACAGTATATCTCCCTAATCATGCTTGAGATTGTACTCCATCTCTCTGACAACAATCCGCAAGATGTATACATGTCATGAATAATGATAATAAAGAATGGATTCTTATCTCACTATAGAAGAACACGTGTACCTCATTTTTATAAACTTCCAACCCCTAAATCAGAAGTCTCATATAGCAGACACCGGTTAGAAACCTGTACATCCAACAATTTAATAAAATGGTGCATTGTCTAGTCTCTACCAGACTCCCGCCTGGCCGGCCAGACTTCCTCCTGGCCTTATAGAAATAGGGGATCCCCTATCGAACTTTGGCCTAGTTAGGAATAGAAACCTTGTAGAAGTTAATTGGCCTAGGAGTTAATTGGCCGGCGGTGAGGAAATAAGTTCTCTGGCCGGCCGACTCCCCTGTCGTACTATTGAATTTATTTGTCCAATTTCTACTATTAGACCACCGATCCGCTGAGCCTGGTAGAGGCTATGTATTGTCTGCGACATAGACATAAGGTAGCATACACAGTAAAGGGTAAAGATTAGCACTACAGGAAGGTTCTCACATCAATCCTATTAATAAGCACAACTCATAGGACATTATTGAACAAGGTGCCAGTAGCAGAACGTTGCAATTTTTATGCACCGACGAACCATGGTCACTGTGTCAACTAATACGTGCTGCGTTCGAACATTCATGATTGTTGGTTTACATGCCTGAATTCTGATGTGGTCTAAAATGTTTTTAATGATTTGTACAGTACACAATGCTTTAAATGTAATATTTTAATGTTACAGCTACATGGTTTTGATATGTCTTCAGAATATCAGTCATATCTGATATTTTTGCTACTTAAGATGATTTCTTGTGGATATTTTGCAACCGAGTGTACTTTGTCCTGTTTGCTTAGGGCAAGCAATGTAAACGTACGTCAATACAGTATCGCCACGAATTTTGCGGTGTGTTTGGTAAATATTTATCATGTGCTCTTCGAATAGTGTCACTTAAAGTGGAGCAAAATTTTCGTTGATTTACGGTACGCCACCTCATCACATGACGCGCATCAGGATAACGCCATATTTGTCAGCTCGTCATTTTCAGGCACCGTAACAATTAGACAACCCGGTCCCTCCGACGTCTGCTCACACCTTTAACCTCCAGGTTTAGTAACGGTTTAAGATAACAATCTTCCCGTTTTCTGGACTGTCTTCGACATATAAGATTTCATTTATCAGTCTTCTGTTGGACATTCAACCCTCTCGAACTTTTCAACATGGCGGAATCCAAACTTCTGAATCGGCTCTCAGAAGACTTTCTCGAGTGTCAGATCTGCCTGCAGCCCTACCGCCGGCCTAAGGTACTGTCTTGTCTTCATTCCTTCTGCCTGCAGTGTCTTGAAGAACTTTTGAAGAAACGAAAGGTCAAAAGTGAGTTAGATTGCCCCACCTGTCGCAGCAAGACTTTACTTCCGGGTCGTGGGGTCGCAGAACTGAAAGATAATTTCTTTGTGGAGAGCCTGAAGGACACTGTTGACGTCCACAAGAAGCTGACTAATGAAGGAGAGAGTCTGGTTTGTGGGAGCTGTGAGACCAAGTCAGGAGCGGAGTCCTTCTGTACGGAATGTGGCTTCTTTTTATGTGACGAATGTGTAGCAATCCACCGCCGTATAGCAGTGACCAGATTCCTCAAGGCCGATTCCGACACCGTTAAGATCAAGCCTCGTCCCCTGCCACCGTGTAGGATCCACTCACAGGAGACCCTGAAGCTTTTTTGCATCGACTGTAGCGAGGCTATTGTCAGG
>NC_049990.1:19253003-19255130 GCF_000003815.2 Branchiostoma floridae | reverse complement strand
TTTGCAAATGAAAGTATATGCATATACCCAATTTATATGCGGTACATCCATAGCTCCCCAAACTTTTGTATTGCCTGAGTACCATTCTCAATACTTTCGCTTGCTGAGCCAGCAGTCACTACGAAGGATGGTACTCAAGCTAACTTTTGTAGCAATGTATTCAAATTTATCTTAACGAAGAGAAATAATCTTATAACATATTCTGATAGTCCTACTTTCTTATTGAGGACTTGAAAGTCAGTATTGACTCTTAAAAATAGGCCATACCCCCTTTAGAATGTTTTATTATGGACTGATTTTGATCACTCAAACTGATTATTTTTTACCAATAAGATTCAGACTTCCGCACTGCCCGTTTCACGACCCTCGGTACCACCGGCCGTTTGGGCCCGACCAGCCTGGGGACCCACTACCGCGGACAGGACCCCGAGGGGCTGGTGCAGCTGAAGGACGGGATTCAGTACTTCACTGTACCAGATACTGGACAGTACAGGGTAGAGGCGGCAGGTATTCTGATAAATGATTTAAATAAGTTCAGAGACTGACTTTAAGTTTGTTTTGGTCGGAGTAGAGCTGATTACGTAAATAACCCCTTAGCCCCCCCCCCCCCCCTCCCCCATGGACTAAATCCTCCGCAGAATCTCGACTGGTTTCAGGAGATTCCGTTTTTTAGTCTCATTTCTAAATTTACACACTTTGTAGGTTCTGCCGCAGGTTGGGGTGTAGAAGACCTCAAGTCCGCCAGAGGGCGCGGTGCGGTGGTCAGTGGGACCTTTCAACTGCAGAAAGGTAGGGTTCCTGATGATCACCGTATTGTACTATGCACAATCACTCCCCACACTTTAATTTCTAAATTGACGATTAGTTTCTGCTTCAACTGGCTGTTAAGAGACAACGACACTTAATGGGGACTTGGCCACCGGCCGCGGCACTTACGTTAAGTCATTCAATTAAAAGAGGGAGACCATGTATAATGTATAAACACCGTAGCCCATTTGTGCGATTCAACTGAGCTATACGTCAAATACTCATTTAGATGACTTTTCTACGGAGTGGCTGATAAAAGAAAGCTGTTGGCATGCTATCTGAAACGAATCTTTAGATGATTTGTCCATGTTCCTTGATTTATTACCTTCACCAAGACATTTAAATTTTGGTCGCGTTTGACTGTGCGTGCGTCCGTCTGTGAACAGCATAACTTGAGTCTTGGTTGGATGCTGATGAGATTTAGTAGGTGAGAAGGGGTCAGGAATACGAAGGTAAAGTTCAATAATTGAGCCTAGCGTCGTTTTAAGGTACTGCAGTGGAACTTCCGTTTTTAACATCTAGTGTTCTGGACATGCTGTGGTGGTGAATTTGAGTGGTAGACAGCTCTTGGGACAGAAACTGCTGTAGGTTTGGGCCCCTTAGAGTTTTTTTAACTGAAGGCGCCGATTTTGGTTCAAATATTGGGCGAGAATAGCTCAAGAGTGTGTTCACCGATTGTCACATTTTGTATGTAGATAGTCTAAGTTATGTGCACATAATGAAATACTTATCATGCAAATAAAAAGCTAATGAAGACCTTATCTGAGCTCGGCCGAAAAGCCACGCCGAGAGTTCTATGCGTTTCTGTTTTCCTTCCACGAGAGAAAGTAGTCCGTTCCATGACTCCGGGCGTCAACACGCCTGACAAGAAAGCTTGTCACTGCAGTATTTAGTCCCCTATCTTCTTAATTTCAAGTAAGTTACAATAAATAATATTTTAGCTTCATTTTGTACTGTTATAAATTTTTCAGTCGCTGTTTTATCGCTTTCCCGTCAACATTAGGACCCGAAAACAGATGATTTTCGTGTTATTTCCCCTCTTGTTTTTACCATGGTGAAGATTTCAAACCTACACGAATTAAATGTGTATGAAAGATCAACGATTCTACTTTCTGTCGGTTTATGACTTATTATCGATTTCGAGGGCGAAACGCAAATGCCTCGTAATTCCGCAAAGTCATGCCATGATTTTGATTCCAGAATAGAACGCACCCGGTTTGACTTTTAGGTACATATCTACCATGGAAAGGTCCTCGCTCCAGACGTCTCAAAGTTATGGCCGAAATTTTGTTAACGGTGGCCCCTTGTTTGTGAGTTCTG
>NC_049990.1:19244042-19251946 GCF_000003815.2 Branchiostoma floridae | reverse complement strand
TGTCTAGTCTCTACCAGACTCCCGCCTGGCCGGCCAGACTTCCTCCTGGCCTTATAGAAATAGGGGATCCCCTATCGAACTTTGGCCTAGTTAGGAATAGAAACCTTGTAGAAGTTAATTGGCCTAGGAGTTAATTGGCCGGCGGTGAGGAAATAAGTTCTCTGGCCGGCCGACTCCCCTGTCGTACTATTGAATTTATTTGTCCAATTTCTACTATTAGACCACCGATCCGCTGAGCCTGGTAGAGGCTATGTATTGTCTGCGACATAGACATAAGGTAGCATACACAGTAAAGGGTAAAGATTAGCACTACAGGAAGGTTCTCACATCAATCCTATTAATAAGCACAACTCATAGGACATTATTGAACAAGGTGCCAGTAGCAGAACGTTGCAATTTTTATGCACCGACGAACCATGGTCACTGTGTCAACTAATACGTGCTGCGTTCGAACATTCATGATTGTTGGTTTACATGCCTGAATTCTGATGTGGTCTAAAATGTTTTTAATGATTTGTACAGTACACAATGCTTTAAATGTAATATTTTAATGTTACAGCTACATGGTTTTGATATGTCTTCAGAATATCAGTCATATCTGATATTTTTGCTACTTAAGATGATTTCTTGTGGATATTTTGCAACCGAGTGTACTTTGTCCTGTTTGCTTAGGGCAAGCAATGTAAACGTACGTCAATACAGTATCGCCACGAATTTTGCGGTGTGTTTGGTAAATATTTATCATGTGCTCTTCGAATAGTGTCACTTAAAGTGGAGCAAAATTTTCGTTGATTTACGGTACGCCACCTCATCACATGACGCGCATCAGGATAACGCCATATTTGTCAGCTCGTCATTTTCAGGCACCGTAACAATTAGACAACCCGGTCCCTCCGACGTCTGCTCACACCTTTAACCTCCAGGTTTAGTAACGGTTTAAGATAACAATCTTCCCGTTTTCTGGACTGTCTTCGACATATAAGATTTCATTTATCAGTCTTCTGTTGGACATTCAACCCTCTCGAACTTTTCAACATGGCGGAATCCAAACTTCTGAATCGGCTCTCAGAAGACTTTCTCGAGTGTCAGATCTGCCTGCAGCCCTACCGCCGGCCTAAGGTACTGTCTTGTCTTCATTCCTTCTGCCTGCAGTGTCTTGAAGAACTTTTGAAGAAACGAAAGGTCAAAAGTGAGTTAGATTGCCCCACCTGTCGCAGCAAGACTTTACTTCCGGGTCGTGGGGTCGCAGAACTGAAAGATAATTTCTTTGTGGAGAGCCTGAAGGACACTGTTGACGTCCACAAGAAGCTGACTAATGAAGGAGAGAGTCTGGTTTGTGGGAGCTGTGAGACCAAGTCAGGAGCGGAGTCCTTCTGTACGGAATGTGGCTTCTTTTTATGTGACGAATGTGTAGCAATCCACCGCCGTATAGCAGTGACCAGATTCCTCAAGGCCGATTCCGACACCGTTAAGATCAAGCCTCGTCCCCTGCCACCGTGTAGGATCCACTCACAGGAGACCCTGAAGCTTTTTTGCATCGACTGTAGCGAGGCTATTTGTCAGGTATGCACCGTTCTGTCCCACAAGGACCATAAGTACGAGTATTTCACCGACACAGCCGTGAAGGCAAAATATGACATACTCGCTCTTCTTGCTAAAACAGAGAAGAAGATGGTGGATCTTAAGAATGCTGACCAACAGGCACTGACACAGCAGACCGAGCTGGAGAAAAATGTGACCGAAACTGTTAAATCGATCAAGAAGAAGGCAGAGCAAATTAGGAAGGAGTTAGTATCTCTTGTCAATCAACAAGAGGCCGAGTTATTGGACTGTGTTAACACGGCGAGTCAGACCCGGAGTAAGGAGTTCTCCACCATTATAGAAGAGATAGAAACGGCGACTGTGGCGTTAGAGAGCGCGGCAGAGTTCGGACGGAACATCGTGGAACACGGGTCAGAGTTTGACATCATGGCGGTCAGTACAGACGTGAACAGTAGACTAAAGAAACTGTTACAGGTAGAACTTGCCGACATTTTAGAGGAGTTACCTGCAAAGGCTTACATTGCTTTTGTGCAGGACGATTCGTCATACATGGTTAAGCTTCGCCTGGGAGAGGTAAAAAC
This sequence comes from Branchiostoma floridae, assembly GCF_000003815.2. Classification (NCBI taxonomy): domain Eukaryota; kingdom Metazoa; phylum Chordata; class Leptocardii; order Amphioxiformes; family Branchiostomatidae; genus Branchiostoma; species Branchiostoma floridae. The sequence continues at coordinate 19,249,823 of NC_049990.1, read as the reverse complement.
AACGCAGGGTAAGATTCACAAGTCATACTAAGGTATACATCTGCTAGAGTCATTACTAAAATGACACACCCTATGTAACATTCATAATTAGATATTCAAAATTTATGCTAATGTGATGACGTAATTGGTCGAAATCCAAGCTGGCCGACTACATACACATACATACATATTCATTCTATATCATGATAAAAACTCGGATTGCATCGCTACTTTGTATTTTCATACAGAAGAAACATTCATATTAACGTTTTTAATCCGTTTTCATGTGATTTTAGGGTTATACGTTGACAATGTATCTGAAGACATAAAGGTTGATGATCCAAGATGGCGGATTGAAAGTGATAGCTAAAATACATATGACGTCATTTTATGACGAAATAGATCATGTTCGAAATAGAATTGGGGTTCTACCTGGTTCTAGTTGGTCGATATGGCGTTCGATCAGGATTGGTCCATGAATATTTGTACCAATAAAATTCAGGTTTCCGCACTGCCCGTTTCACGACCCTCGGTACCACCGGCCGTCTGGGCCCGACCAGCCTGGGGACCCACTACCGCGGACAGGATCACGAGGGGCTGGTGCAGCTGAAGGACGGGATTCAGTACTTCACTGTACCAGACACCGGGAAGTACTGGGTAGAGGCGGCAGGTGGGTTGATGAAAGAGTTTGATGAGTTCAAAGATCTACTTAATTTGTTTAGCTTAAGTACAGCACGATTACTTTGAAAATACCATATTTGGCATTGTCTTCTATAGAATTTAGATAGGTATTTGTACTTCCAAGGTTCTGCCGCCGGTTGGGGTGTGCAAGACCCCAAGTCCGCCAGAGGGCGCGGTGCGGTAGTCAGGGGGACCTTTCAACTGCAGAAAGGTAGGGTTCCTGATGATCACCGTATTGTACTATGCACAATCACTCCCCACACTTTAATTTCTAAATTGACGATTAGTTTCTGCTTCAACTGGCTGTTAAGAGACAACGACACTTAATGGGGACTTGGCCACCGGCCGCGGCACTTACGTTAAGTCATTCAATTAAAAGAGGGAGACCATGTATAATGTATAAACACCGTAGCCCATTTGTGCGATTCAACTGAGCTATACGTCAAATACTCATTTAGATGACTTTTCTACGGAGTGGCTGATAAAAGAAAGCTGTTGGCATGCTATCTGAAACGAATCTTTAGATGATTTGTCCATGTTCCTTGATTTATTACCTTCACCAAGACATTTAAATTTTGGTCGCGTTTGACTGTGCGTGCGTCCGTCTGTGAACAGCATAACTTGAGTCTTGGTTGGATGCTGATGAGATTTAGTAGGTGAGAAGGGGTCAGGAATACGAAGGTAAAGTTCAATAATTGAGCCTAGCGTCGTTTTAAGGTACTGCAGTGGAACTTCCGTTTTTAACATCTAGTGTTCTGGACATGCTGTGGTGGTGAATTTGAGTGGTAGACAGCTCTTGGGACAGAAACTGCTGTAGGTTTGGGCCCCTTAGAGTTTTTTTAACTGAAGGCGCCGATTTTGGTTCAAATATTGGGCGAGAATAGCTCAAGAGTGTGTTCACCGATTGTCACATTTTGTATGTAGATAGTCTAAGTTATGTGCACATAATGAAATACTTATCATGCAAATAAAAAGCTAATGAAGACCTTATCTGAGCTCGGCCGAAAAGCCACGCCGAGAGTTCTATGCGTTTCTGTTTTCCTTCCACGAGAGAAAGTAGTCCGTTCCATGACTCCGGGCGTCAACACGCCTGACAAGAAAGCTTGTCACTGCAGTATTTAGTCCCCTATCTTCTTAATTTCAAGTAAGTTACAATAAATAATATTTTAGCTTCATTTTGTACTGTTATAAATTTTTCAGTCGCTGTTTTATCGCTTTCCCGTCAACATTAGGACCCGAAAACAGATGATTTTCGTGTTATTTCCCCTCTTGTTTTTACCATGGTGAAGATTTCAAACCTACACGAATTAAATGTGTATGAAAGATCAACGATTCTACTTTCTGTCGGTTTATGACTTATTATCGATTTCGAGGGCGAAACGCAAATGCCTCGTAATTCCGCAAAGTCATGCCATGATTTTGATTCCAGAATAGAACGCACCCGGTTTGACTTTTAGGTACATATCTACCATGGAAAGGTCCTCGCTCCAGACGTCTCAAAGTTATGGCCGAAATTTTGTTAACGGTGGCCCCTTGTTTGTGAGTTCTGAGTTTCAAGTCAATATACCGATACGAATTTATGCAGATCTAACTTCAAAACTTCTGACTGACTGTCGCAGTGAACCCCACGCCGTTCTGAGGCAGATTTGGGTTCTATGGCCCCCGGGCGTCGGTGCTACTTACTAGAAAACTTACTATACAATCAACATTTCATCACATTTGCAATTTCTAAGCTTCCCATGTTACTCATATGGATGTTTTCACGTGGACTTTTACCTGTACCCATTTGATGATATGACCTAAAATCAGTTGATTTTAGTGCTAATTCCCAATCGCGTTTTACCTACTAGGAGGTTTAAAAACAAAAAGCAGTCTAGTGAGTAAAATAGGCCAAATTCTCCATTTCCAGGTGGTATATGGCATGTATTCAATTTCGAGGACAAAATCCGCTTAAATACGAATCGCGCGACGCCACCTCATCAGAGGTGTCCGAAATAGAATGCGTAAGCGCCGCCCTTTCCGCAGAGCGCATGCCAGACCCGCACCACTGTATTAACATACTAGTTATCGCGTTTTACCTACCAGGAGGTTTAAAAACAAAAAGCAGTCTAGTGAGTAAAATAGGTCAAATTCTCCATTTCCAGGTGGTATATGGCATGTATTCAATTTCGAGGACAAAATCCGCTTAAATACGAATCGCGCGACGCCACCTCATCAGTGGTGTCCGAAATAGAATGCGTAAGCGCCGCCCTTTCCACAGAGCGCATGCCAGACCCGCACCACTGTATTAACATACTAGTTATCGTAAAACTAAGATAACATTTGTTAATTCAGCCCGTCTTTACTTATCTTTTTATGTATCATTTGATAATACATGAGAGGTATACTGGTACCGTAAGTTGTTTTCAAATGTCATCTGCACTCGAATCAACCAAACCAACGACTTGCAACATTTGGGCGTAAAATAGTCGAGAAGGTGACCTCAGTAGACATGGAAATACAAACCTTCCCAGATTTCAAACCAACAAGATTTTCACAAGAAATAAAGTCGAAGTTTCCACAATTCTAGTTCACTAGTCATTGTAGACAGAATCGAGGGCGAAACGCAAATGCCCCGAAATTAAAGTTCGTCGAAAATCTTGCTCAGTATGGCACCGCCATTTTGCTATTTTCACCGTGTAATAGATGTGATCATGAAACCAGATATAATAGTTGTAAAAACCCCACAAAAAATGGATCATATCGATATTACATGGTATCCTTCTCTGGTACATACAACGCAATTGTTTTAAGAAGGCCGTCAATCAGGTCTAAAGCAGCTGTGAACCTCGGATGAAATTTCAACCACCTGACGCGCGACCATTTTTTCCTCAGCAGCGTTGCTAAGGACCGCGGAGCAATTCGAACTGCAAAGAAAAACTGTTCTAAACACGTTCGACTCAGTACGTGGCTTTTCGGGTGTGATGTATAAGTAAGGAGAAAATATGATAATTTCTTAATAGTTGATGATGGGAATTTCATACTTTCAGCATGATAATTTATGGTTCCATGTGAAGGTGAACATTATTGGACATAAATCGTGCAAATCAGTTTCACAATAACATGGTTATAATACCCTTATTTGTTAAGATACGACTTTCATACTTTCAAAAACTTAATATATTTGAGCAGAGAAGATGATCAACTGGTACAACATATGCAAATGGCGACCTTATTTCCATAACCATTGGGGGAAATTATAATACTTAACTCGTTTTGAGCTATGTTCTACAAGGGTGTCTAAACTTAGTCTAGTACTTCATCGAATCAATTAAATGGCCAGATAATTCCTTCCCACTTGATATCCCGAAGGCATATGACAAATGACATTTCATCAACGTATATTTTGGTTCTCGGTGACATTATGACAGTTACAACAAATCGCGATCACGTATGTTGTCACGTGCAGAGCATTTAAAAAAGAATACATTAGGTAATTGTGATATGTCTGCATGTATTTATAATTGTCTTGATGCCAATTCTAGGTGATATATTGAAGATACTTGTTGGCCAAGAAGGAGGGGAGACCAACGTCCTTGGGGAGACCAAGTCCAGCTGTGCGGTCGGTGGTGGAGGCGGAACCTTCGTCACCAAGACGGACAACACGCCGCTAATCGTGGCGGGGGGTGCGGGGGGAGGTTATAGGATGCCTGGTAGGAACCCTAACAGTGACGGTACTACCGTAACAGCAGGGCAGTACAGCTCAGGTGGTGCTAATTTTGCAGGAGGTTCTGACGGGAAAGGCGCCAGACAAGGGGATGCCGACTGTGTAGGTGGGGGAGGCGGGGGGCTCCTAACGGACGGCGCGAGCGGGAAAGATTACTTTGGTGGCACCAATGGGGCTGGAGGGGGTGAGGGTGGGAGAGCTTTCGTGAACGGTGGAGTCGGTGGGAGGGGGGTGTACAACAACGCAGAGGGTGGGTTCGGAGGAGGAGGTGGAAGTCATGGTCAAGGAGGTGGAGGAGGAGGAGGGGGTGGGTACTCAGGAGGAGGGAGGGGGGATAATTATTATTATGGTTCCTGTGGGGGTGGAGGTGGCTCCTATAACTCCGGATCAGACACTAGCGGTGAGGGAGGGACCAATGACGGGCCGGGATATGTTATAATCACTAAGGTGATATAGATAGGTTACCAATCCTGACACAACACATACTTTTTCCCAACAATTTCTGACAACAAAAAGTTACTGTAACTTGAATCCCAATTGTTTAATCGTGCGTTTCATCTAGTGCATTTTCACAAATTATATTTGTATCGACTCTCTTTCACATACTGCTGATTGTTGTGAATGGCTACACCATATATATCCGTGATCAGCACAGTAATAATCTATAGCAGCCACAGTGTTATGGCTATATGTATAACGTGCCAGTGTATTCAAACATATGATAACTTACTGACTTAATATCATCTATATGACTACACAAATTGTCTTCTACTGCAGTAAGTATTATACTATGCTGAATAATTGTTGCATTGCACCACCTTGGTTTCTATAGTTGTACGCTGGAATTGAGGTTGGTAGTTAAACCAATATTGTGAGGCTAAGAAATGATAAGATCATACACTTTGTCCAGAAGACATAGTTCTACGCCATTGGATTTTTTTTTTAGAAATGGCTATTCTCCTACGAACAATCGAGATGTATGGCATGAATGATAATAAAGAATGGATTGATATCTCACTATAAAAGAATACGCACACTTCATTTTTTTTAAACTTTCACCCTCCCTCAAATCTCATATAGTAGACACAGGCATGAGATCTGTCCATTCAACAACTCGATAAAATGGTGCATTGTTTTCGAAATTGAATTGAGGTAGCATACAAAGTAAAAAGTAAACAGATAAGTTCTTCAAGAAGTTACCCACATCAGTCCTATTAGTTAGCGCAACTCAGAGTACATCATTAAACAAACATGCAGAAACAAAATGTTTATAAACCGAACAATGAACCGTGGCCACTGTGTCAACTAATACTTACTGCGTTCTTACATTTATGATAGTTGATGGTTTACCTACCCGAAAGTCTGCCTTGGTCAAAACGTTTTTAACGTTCAGTACAGTGCACATGCTAACGTAA
>NC_049990.1:19231946-19243806 GCF_000003815.2 Branchiostoma floridae | reverse complement strand
GGGGGTTTTGAGTGGTAGTCATCACATGGTTCACAGTGTTTTTTTGTTGTTGTTGTTTTTATAACAGGTCGGACAACTATGATGGCCGGGTTGACGTTGTTATACCACCAAGTGTTCTGTTTGTTTAGAGTACCCATGAGTCAATGCGTATGCAAATCAAATGTTTTCCGCCATGACCTTCTTGAGCGCAGCCGCGTTACGTGATCGGCGTACAAATCCTTAACGTCACGTTTGCAAACAGGTCATTTACCGTTACGTTAGGTAGACAACCCGGTCCCTCCGATATTAGCTCACGCCGTTGTCGTTAAGGATTAGTAACGTTTTAAGATAACAACCCTCCCATTCGTCTAGTGGATCTTCGAAATACATTTCTCAGCCTTGTTTCGGACGTTCAACCTTGCCAAACATTTCAACATGGCGGAATCCAAACTTCTGAATCGGCTCTCAGAAGACTTCCTCGAGTGTCAGATCTGCCTGCAGCCCTACCGCCGGCCCAAGGTACTGTCTTGTCTTCATTCCTTCTGCCAGCAGTGTCTTGAAGAGCTTTTGAAGAAACAAAAGGTCAAAACCGAGCTAGATTGCCCCACCTGTCGCAGCAAGACTTTACTTCCGGGTGGCGGGGTCGCGGGACTGAAAGATAATTTCTTCGTGGAGAGCCTGAAGGACACGGTTGACGTCCACAAGAAGCTGACTAATGAAGGAGAGAGTCTTGTCTGTGGGAGCTGTGAGACCAAGTCAGGAGCGGAATCCTTCTGTACGGAATGTGGCTTCTTTTTATGTGACGAATGTGTAGCAATTCACCGTCGTTTGAAGGTTACTAGAGGTCACCAGGTGATCGGTGTAGAGCAGCTCAAGGCCGAATCCGACACCGTGAAGATTAAGCCTCGCCCCCTGCCACCGTGTAGGATCCACTCACAGGAGACTCTAAAGCTATTTTGTATTGACTGTAGCGAGGCTATTTGTCAGATTTGCACCGTTCTGTCCCACAAGGACCATAAGTACGAGTATTTCGCTGACACAGCTGTGAAAGCAAAAGAAAATATACTCGACCTTCTTGCGAAAACAGAGATAAAGATGCTGGATCTTAAGAATGCTGAAAAACAGGCACACACACAGAAGACAGAGTTGGAGAAAAATGTGACCGAAACTATCGAGAAGATCAGGAGGAAAGCAGAGAAAACTAGACGGCAGTTGTTAACACTTGTCAATCAACAAGAAGCCGCGTTACTGGACTGTGTTAACACGGTGAGCCAGACCCGGAGTAAGGAGTTCTCCACCGCTATAGAAGAGATAGAAACGGCGACTGTGGCGTTAGAGAGCGCGGCAGAGTTCGGACGGAACATCGTGGAACACGGGTCAGAGTTTGACATTATGGCGGACAGTGGAGACGTGAACAGTAGACTTAAGAAACTGTTACAGATAGAGCTTGCAGACATCACAGAGAAGTTACCTGCGAAGGCCTACATCACTTTTGAGGAGGACGAGACGTCAGACATGGGAAAGCCTCGCCTGGGAGAAGTTAGGACAACGCAGCCGGGTAAGATTTAGAAGCACTATGTAGAATTTGTGACAGTCTATCAACCACTGCTTTTAAAGAAAAAAACAAACCCCAAGAAAGTAAACTTATTGATCTTTATTTGATCAGGCATTACGTAATTACTTATCTCTTACTTGAACACTAGTACGTATTCTGTACAGGCAATAAGTATTTCTGGCATAAGTATCTAGGCATGATCTTGCAAATAAAAAAAAATATATGTTTTTTAATTGTGGAAAGCTGAGACTATTTTGGAAAGATGTTGAAAATGTGTTGCGTGGAAAAGATTTACATGTCACAATAACAAAACCACTTATATTTCTTGGAGTCAGTAACATCTGTCTTGTAAACAGAGTAATTAGTATTGCAAAGTTCTCTATTTTTAAAGAGTGGTTGAGACATGTAGATAAGGATACAAAGATATACAGCAACATATTTCAAACATTTTTGACAGACTTAAGGTTAATGTTGTACATGAATTGAAATATTCATGTTTTCTAAACATATGGAGTATGGAACAAGAAAGACAAAGTCTTGAGTGATTGCTGTCTTGCCCACAAGCTGGCAATATGACTGGTACTGTTGAGTTGCAGATGTATCCGCATTTATCTGTATTTCGATACTTGCCATTTAATACTTTTGTTCTCCCTTCGTGAGCACTTACTTGTTGCATTTTATGATGGGAGTGGAGCTAAGTGTTTTAGTGCCAACGGTCATTGTAAAGAGGTACTATGTTACATTATGGTTACCATGAACTTGATGACTATCTTCTGCAGGACTTTGTTAGCCACTTCTTTCTTCAGACAGAACTAGTGTAGTACTGAAGTCAGGGGACATGTTATGAACTATAATAGCTCGTTAAATGTATATGTATATTTGACGTAATCTATTTTTGTTATTGTTTGTTACCATGGTTACTTGCACACTTGATTGTGTCATTGATTGTATCATTGTGAATGAATAATACAATGTTTAAAAAAAAATTAAAAAAATAAAAAAATTAAAAAATATACATATCCCCAATTTATATGCGGTACATACACAGCTCTTCAAACCTTTGTATCAATGTTTTCATATTTTTCTTAACGAAGGAAAATAATCTTACGGCAAATTATTTAAGTCATGTTTTCTTAGTGATGACTTGAAAGTCAGTATTGACTCTTAAAGACAGACTATATACAACCTCCAGAATGCTATATTATGGACTGGGTTTACTATCAGTCCAAATGACTATCTTAACATATCTTCCACATTTTGTACCAATAAGATTCAGGTTTCCGTACTGCCCGTTTCACGACCCTCGGTACGACCGGCCGTCTGGGCCCGACCAGCCTGGGGACCCACTACCGCGGACAGGACCACGAGGGGCTGGTGCAGCTGAAGGACGGGATTCAGTACTTCACTGTACCAGATACCTAATTCGTGCTGCGTTCGGACATTCATGATAGTTGCTGGTTTACCAGCCTGAAAGTCTGATGTGGTCTAAAAAATGATTTGAACGTTTTGTACAGTAAATATGCTTATGTAATACTTAGTGTTACAGCTACATGGTTTTGATATGTCTTCAGAATTTCAGTCTAATCTGATATATTGGGTGTTTTAGACGTATTTTTGTGGATATTGTTGCCACCGATCGTACTTTATCCTGTTTGTTTAGGACAAGCAATGTACACGTACGCCAATACAGTATCGCAATGAATTTTTTGGTGTGTCTGGTAAATGTTTAACATGTGCTCTTCGAATAGTGTCGCTTAAAGTGGAGCAAAATTTTCGTTGATTTACGGTACGTTACCTTATCACATGACCGACGTGAATATCGCCATATTTGTCAGCTCGCCATTTTCAGGCACCGTTACAGGTAGACAACTCCGTCCCGCCAACGTCTGCTCACACCGTTAACCTCCAGGTTTAGTAACGGTTTAAGATAACAACCTTCCCTTCGTAATTTATGGACTGTTTAGTGGGTCTATGATATGGAATATTTCATTTCGTACCATTCTGTTGGACATTTAACCCTCTCGAACTTTTCAACATGGCGGAATCCAAACTTCTCAATCGCCTCTCAGAAGACTTCCTTGAGTGTCAGATCTGCCTGCAGCCCTACCACCGGCCCAAGGTACTGTCTTGTCTTCATTCCTTCTGCCTGCAGTGTCTTGTAGAACTTTTGAAGAAACAAAAGGTCAAAAGTGAGTTAGATTGCCCCACCTGTCGCAGCAAGACTTTACTTCCGGGTCGTGGGGTCGCGGAACTGAAAGATAATTTCTTTGTGGAGAGCCTGAAGGACACGGTTGACGTCCACAAGAAGCTGACTAATGAAGGAGAGAGTCTGGTCTGTGGGAGCTGTGAGACCAAGCCAGGGGCGGAGTACTTCTGTGCGGAATGTGGTGAGTTTTTGTGTTACGAATGTGTAGCAATTCACCGTCGTCTGAAGGTCACCAGAGGTCACCAGGTGATCGGCGTAGAGCAGCTCAAGGCCGAATCCGACACAGTAAGGATGAAGCCTCGTCACTTGCCACCCTGTAGGATCCACTCACAGGAGACCTTAAAGTTCTTCTGCATCGACTGTAGCGAGGCTATTTGTCAGGTATGCACTGCTCTGTCCCACAAGGACCACAAGTACGAGTATTTCACCGACACAGCTATGAAGGCAAAAGAAGATATACTCGCTCTTCTTGGAAAAACCGAAAAGAAGATGGTGGATCTTAAGAATGCTGACCAACTGGCGCACGCACAGAAGACCGAGTTGGAGAAAAATGTAACCGAAAGCATCAAGAAGATCAAGAGGAAAGCAGAGCAAACTAGGAAGGATTTAGTTGCGCTTGTAAATCAACAAGAGGCCGAGTTATTGGATTGTGTTAACACTGTGAGCCAGACCCGGAGTAAGGAGTTCTCCACCGCTATAGAAGAGATAGAAACGGCGACTGTGGCGTTAGAGAGCGCGGCAGAGTTCGGACGGAACATCGTGGATCACGGGTCAGAGTTTGACATCATGGCGGTCAGCGGAGACGTGAACAGCAGACTAAAGAAACTGTTACAGATAGATCTTACCAACATTACAGATGAATTACCTGCGAAGGCTTACATCGCTTTTGAGGAGGAGGAGACGTCAAACAAGTTGAAGCCTTGCATGGGAGAAGTCAAGACAACGCAGGGTAAGAGTTACAAGTCAAAAAAGTAAACATATCTGCTAAAGTTATTACTAAAATCACAAACCCTACTCGCTATGTAGAACTTGGGAAAGTTTGATAACCAATGTCTTTTAAGAAGAAATCAATCCTCATAGAATAAACGCAATATACTCAATTACTTATCTCTTACTTTGAGACTAGTACTGTTACAGTACTTTTTTGTTGTTGGCATCCGTATGTCTAGAGAGGCAATGGTGTAGGCAGTCTTTTGTTGACGTGAGTTCGGCGACCTGTTCGCCTGGCCCGCACATACTTTTTAAGGTGAAGGAGGAGTATGCAAATCCTTCTCCAACTTCTCTTCTACTAACGCTCATAATCTCATAGGTGCAGCAGCTAACACATGTAACACGGCCCCAGCAGATGCAGGTTAGTTGTTTGTAGTTTATGTCTCCTAGGAGGACTTCGGACCATGGATGTGCTATGTAATGGACTGAATTTAATCTGCATGATTATCTCTATCATATCTTCAAACTTTTTTTGTACCAATTAGATTCAGGTTTCCGTACTGCCCGTTTCACGACCCTCGGTACCACCGGCCGTCTGGGCCCGACCAGCCTGGGGACCCACTACCGCGGACAGGACCACGAGGGGCTGGTGCAGCTGAAGGACGGGATTCAGTACTTCACTGTACCGCATACAGGGCAGTACAGGATAGAGGCGGCAGGTATGGACAAATTAATGACTAAATCGTTCTTCTGGTTTGAGCTGATAGAGCCATTTTGAGTCTTAGTATAGAGTGTAGGAGGCAGGTATCATGATGAATTTCGATTTATTAAGTCAAAGGAAAAGAAGGCTATACGGCATATAATATTGATATGGTTATTTACACAACATCGTATTTATTTCTCTAATCTCTCTGTAAAATCTTAATAGAATGCAAAACTTCATGGTGTCTGATCCCAGTTTCAAATTTGATATTTCTAGGTTCTGCTGCAGGTTGGGGTGTAAAAGACCCCAAGTCCGCCAGAGGGCGCGGTGCGGTGGTCAGGGGGATTTTTCAACTGCAGAAAGGTTGGATTCCTGATGATCACCACATTGTACTGTACACAATCAGTTATGAAACTTTGGAATTTGTAAATTGAAGACTATTTTGAACTCGACCTTGCTTTTAACAGACAATAATTGAGGAAGAGGAGACAACAATAGTCTTGTGTTATTCGTAAGAGGTAGAACAAAAACTAGAAAGGCCGACATTTGCTTGAGAGCAAATACAGCATATTTCAGCCATCTCCCTCCCCATGCAACAATAGGCTATTTCAAAATCACCCATTTGAAAAATCACTTTTACTAATGACGGTTTAACCCAAAAATGAATCTTACAAATCTTACAAAATTCCCCCGTTCAAGAATGGACTCCAGTGCACCCTATGTGAATTTGCACAATAGACCAGTCCAGAAATACTCCCACTGAAACCTTGGCCTTTTGAATAAGAAACCAAATCCAAAATTGAATTTAGCAAAAAAGGTCCCAGTGCATGAAAAGGTATAATAGACCAGTCTAAAAACACTTCCACTAAAAATTGAATTTCGAATCATCACCCGTTCAAAACTGAATTTGAAAAAATCCCCCTTCCGTGTGCAAAAAATGGACTCTTCCATGTAGAGTAGAGCAGTCCAAAAATACATCCGCTAAAATAGGACTTTGACATAATCACTGAAGTCCAAAAAATGGATTTTAAAAAAAGCCCCCTCTATGCAAGAATGGACTCTTCCAGAACACCCATGTAAAATTGCAAATTAGACCAGTCCAAAAATAACCCTACTGAAAGACTTTGACAAACTAGAAGTCACCAAAGTCCAAAATATGAATTTTAAAAAATCCCCCCTCCGTGCGAGAATAGACTCTTCCAGCACACATTCTGTAAAATTGCAAAATAGACCTGTCCAAAAATACATCCACTGAAAGACTTCACCAGTCCAATGATGAATTTAAAAAAAAAATGAACCCCTCCGTGTAAGAATGGACTCTTCCAGATAACACCGGGCTCGCTGATTGGCTGCCACCCCCCCCCCCCCCCCTCTAGGATATAGATTCAGGCTAAGTGATAGGTTACCTATCTAATTAGATTAAATAGACATATATGCCAGTAGGTGCAATCTGCAGCTGGGGGTCAACGACCATTGACCCCTCTGGCTATTGGAAAATGACAAAAAAATCCCCAAATATATCATTTTGACGTAGTCTATGACAAAAATTATACATGTGTCATTTGAATAAATATCTAGTGCACCCTTTTACCAAAATTTAGGTCATTTGGTTTTAAAACCAGAGCACAAGAGTCAAAAGTGTACTTTTTGGTCATAAAATGGCCAAATAATCGCAAAATTAAGTATTTTGTTGTACTGTATGCCTCAAGTGTTATTGAATCCATGTGCGCATATGTCTATGGCACTCCTATACTAAATTTCAGGTCATCCGGTTCTAAAACCAAGGTACAGGAGCCAAAAGTGTCCTTTTTTGGTAAGAAAATGACCAAAAAATCGCAAAAATAAGCATTTCGTTATACTGTACACCAAAACTGATATTGAATCTATATGGGGGACTTATCAAGGCACATCTGTGCCAAATTCTAGCTCATTCGGTTATAATACCAGGGTACAGGGGGCCCAAATATACAGTTTTGGTCTTAAGATGACCAAAAAACCTTAATAAAATCATTTAAGAGACAGATATGGAAAAAATCCTCTAAAAAAAAAAAGAAAAAAAACTCTAACCTTGTGCCAAATTTCAAGTCATTCAGTTGAGGAACAACGGAGATACCGTGTTCTGAAGATTTGACAGGAGAAAGAAAGAAAGAAAGAAAGAAAGAAAGAAAGAAAGAAAGAAGAAACATTACGAATACAATATATTTCACCATACCTGTGGTATGGCTGAAATATAATAATTAAGTAAAGTAAAACATTCCCTTCTTGCCATGTCAGTTTTCTACGCCAAAAATTTATCTGGATGATACATTCAATCCTTTTGGCCTGGCATTCCATAGGTCTATAACATGGCTATTCATTAATGTATATTTTCTACCTCGGTGATATTACAGCCATAATTACACCATTCAGTAGTATCATCGTGGCAGGATTAGCGTGCAATGTAAAAGCTTGAGGTACAAAAACCGTTTTGTGGCTAATATCATTTTAGGTGAAGTGTTGAAGATACTTGCAGGCCAAGAGGGAGCGGAGAACATGTCAAGCCAAGTCGTCGGTGGTGGAGGCGGAACCTTCGTCACCAAGACGGACAACACGCCGCTGATCGTGGCGGGGGGTGCGGGGGGAGGTGATCTCTTGAAGAAAAGGAACCCCAATAGTGACGGTACAACCGCAACAGCAGGGCAGTACAGCTCAGGTGGTCGCCGTAACTTTGCAGGAGGTTCTGACGGGGAAGGCGCCACAGAAGGGTGTGCTGACCTTGTAGGTGGGGGAGGCGGGGGGCTCCTAACGGACGGCGCGAGCGGGAAAGTTCACTTTGGTGGCACTGATGGAAATTATGGGGGTGAGGGTGGGAAGGCTTTCGTGAACGGTGGAGTCGGTGGGAGGGGGGTGAACTATAATGCAGAGGGCGGGTTTGGAGGAGGGGGAGGGAGTTACGGCTGGGGAGGTGGGGGAGGAGGAGGGGGTGGGTACTCAGGAGGAGGGAGGGGGGATAACTCACGTGGTGCCTGTGGCGGTGGAGGTGGCTCCTATAACTCAGGATCAGACACCAGTGGTGAAGAAGAAGCAAATGACGGGCCGGGATATGTTGTACTTACCAGGACGATATAAATATTATATCAATTTTAACACTGACATACTTGTTTGTAAACCATTTCCGACGACCCAAAGTTAACCTAGATCCCAAGTTAGTTGAATCAATTGTGCATTGTCATCTGGTACATTACCACAAATCTAATAATCAATGCCTCTCTTTCAAATACTGCTGACTGTTGTAAATGTCGAGAAAAGAGAATTCTGAATTCTCCTGTATTACATCTTTGAAAATTCAAAATTATTAAGCTATCGTATAGGATAAGGTAATTGTAATATGGTACACTAGTGAGAAATATACAGTATATTCTTAACCGTTAATTGTCAGAACAAATGATAAGAACTCTGTTGTTTAGCAGTTAAATTCGCTGAGCAGTAGATCAAGATATTGTTTTACACTAGTGAGTAGTATACCGCACATTAAGTGATAGATATGAAGTATAAGATATGATGATTTAGTGTTAGAAAAGATGATAATTCCTTGTTGTTACTTTGTTGTATTGTTTGAAATTTGGAAGCCAGCTCTGCTAGAAAAAAAGATTGTAAAAAAAATATTGACAATATTGTCTTCTAAAAGATCTCTCCCAGGGGAGATTGGAATTCCAATCTCTCCGAAGAGAATTCCAGATCCCATAGGACTACATCTCCCCTAGGAGAATTCCAAATTCCCCTGGGTTCCAATCTCCCCTGTGATATCTACATTTTCTTTATCCAAAAGATTGTCCTGGTAAAATTCCAATCCCTCCTTGGGGAGATTGGAATTCCAATCTCTATTAGGAGAATTCCAGATTCCCTAGGACTAAATCTCCCCTAGGAGAATTCTGAATTCACCTGGATCAAAATTTCCCCTGTGACATCTACATTTTGTCTATGTTATCAATGGAGTACGTGTAATCTGGAGAAGCCACGGTGTGATTGTAGATATGTGCGATGTGTCAAGTGTATTCACATTGAAAATTACCTACTGACCAAATATTACCTATGTGACTATACAAAAGTAATGTTAAGGTGTATGCAAACTATTTGTACTATACTAGCCGAATATTTGTTATCTACCACGTGAGCTTCTAGACGTTAGAATTTGACTGTGTTGTAAGCCCAATATTTGAATGCTCAGAAATAACATGGGCAGACCCTTACACATGTACCCCAGACAACATGGTTCCACACCATTGATTCGTAAAATAAGATTTATACCCATGAACAATCCAGGATGTTTGAATGAATGATAATAAAGAATGGATTCATATCTCACTATAGAAGAACACGCGCACTTCATTTTCTTAAACTTCCAACCCCAAAATCAGAAATCTCATAGCAGACACCGATGGAAAACCTGTCCGTTAAACAACTCGATAAAATGGTGCATGGTCTAGTCTCTACCAGACTCCTGCCTGGCCTAACAGAAATAGGCGACTTTAGCCAATTTAGGAATAAAAGCCCACAAGGTGTTAATTGGCCTAGGAGTGAACTGACCGGCCGGCGGTGAGGAAAGTCCTCTGGCCGGACGAGTCCCCTATTGTACTATTGAGTCTATTAGTTCAATTTCTACTATTAGACCACCGATCCAAGGAGCCTGGTAGAGGCTATGCATTGTCTGCTACATTGAGGTAAGGTAGCATACACAGTAAAATGATAGAAAATGTAAATTATGTGACCGCTTGTATCTAGAAGACGAAACACATTTTTTTACTAGAGTGTACATTATCTGAATACGAACGCCAATCTCTATTCAATACTATACAAATAGACAATAATTATAAGAAAATGTCACAACAAAACTTATTTGAGTACTTAATGTCATGCACGGACAATCATGCTATTATCGCAATATATAAATATGTCTCCATGTGTTTCAAAAAGAGTGGGTGATGGGTGGGGTGATTTGCCTGTCAGTAGTAAGCTGAAAAATGTTCTAGTTTGTTTGTTGATTTACTGTAATAAAAGGCTTAATGCATCACATTTTGCCGATATGGCAACATTGTTAATAAACAATTTTGTGCAAGTATGATATGTATTCAATAACAAGCAAGAGAACGATTGAGCCAGCCGTTACTACGGAGGATATCATCTAGTCTACCAAAGGCTACCAAAGGCTACCAAAGGCTACTGAAAACAGCGAGAGAATACAACTCTATTTAGTACGTACGTTGTTGATGAAAAGTACGTGGGTGTTGAAATATACTACATCATACATGTATAGTCTACCAGGTCCCAAATCTCAGCCCACGTCTAAAGACAAAGAAGTTTGACTAGTCCATTTTAACGATTCCCAGGGGAGGGGAAGCTAGACACCATAAGGAAAACTGACTTTATATTACACATATCTTGTATTTCCTTTGCACAATCATCTAAATAGATTATTCGTTTAGGCTCTAAAATATGTTTATCGCAGCATTTCTTTACAATTATAATCTGTCCCTTTTCTTACTAAAATGTTTAGAACCTTCATATCTTTAGTCAATATGTATGGCCGCCTACACATATCTCAATGCAATAAGTCTCAGTTGTGCCGCTGACGTCGGTTCGATACTGCAGACGATCCGCACTGCAGACGTTCCAGAAGCTTCACTGTAAGTACAAAATGCTTGAATCCTGGTTCTTCGCATCTTCATCGACATACATTCGTTTATGGTACTGCAATACTACAGTATTAGTTACGTTCACATTATCATGTTGCTACTCTAAATGGTTAGAGATGGTGATCTTAGTTTAGTGAATATGTCCTTGAGAATCGTTTGGAATGGACTATGTACAATTTGTTTTTTTTTTCCTTCGTGAATGGTCAAATTTGTTCAGAATGTGGATCTTTATGTGATACCGAGAATAATACATGAATTTACTCAAGAAGGCGACGCTCCTTGAATCATGTCTTCAATGCAAACCTTAATTTCCCCCTCAAAGGAAGAAACTAAAGTTATGACTAAATAACCACCAGTTAGTCAGGAACAAAATTGTAGCATATCAGTATTTGATGAATCGTGAAAATATCTTCAGGTAAAGACAACATGTTAGACACAACCCTTGCCACGACAACAAGTATAGCGCTGATATATATGTATCTAAACACTGATATGAATTGTCTGGTACTAGAAGATGAGTCGTGGGCTGTCTGATCCACGTATATAAATTGGTTTTTGTTTTTTTGGGGCTCGGTCATGTGAATTGCTTTCTGTCTGCTCATCAACTGACAGGTGTTAGACTACGAATGAAAACTTTTGCTTGACGAAGTCTCCTTTTTTTCTCTTAAACAAGCATAGTGGAAATTCATTTTGTCATATATTTTTACCCTGTTCTTAAACATGATAGCAAAAAAAGAGTAGTCAACTAATGAATACGTAGTCTAATAATGAACATGGTAGTGACTCTTGTATGAGCCACACACTCGCCAACATCA
>NC_049990.1:19226040-19231605 GCF_000003815.2 Branchiostoma floridae | reverse complement strand
ATCCATCCATCCATCCATCCATCCATCCATCCAACAATCCTTCCGACTATCCATCCGACTATCAATCCATCCATCCATCAATCCATCCATCCATCCATCCAACTATCCATCTGCCCATCTATCCATCCCACTATCCACCCCTCTATCAATCCATCTAACCATCCACCCCTCCATCCATCCATCCATCCAGCCAGCCAGCCAGTCAGCCAGACAGACAGACAGACAGACAGACAGACAGACAGACAGACAGACAGACAGACTTAAGCTTGCAGTAAACATTTCGCCAAGCATAAGTTGTCACAAAGGTATCTTAAACCCGGACCAAAAACCGCCATAGGAGATAATTCCGAGAAAGTATGGCACAGGCAAATCCCGACTCGCTACAACCGGACTGGGAGTACGTTCCAAAATCCCGGGATCCGAACCCGATGTACGCGCCAAACACCGTTTACACTGACTTACATTCGACGCGAGAGTGGGATTCTCCCCCTGGTGAGCCTGCTGACAACGACGACTGTGTCTTCACCCAGCCGTGTGCTGGTGGTGAAACACACCAGGACAGCTATGAAAACTCCTACAGGCCAGATAGCTATGATAACAGTGGCTCTGTCCAGCCACGTGTGGACGATGATAATGCCAACCATGATGGCAGCCCCGAAAATCAGCAATATCATGCTACTTGTGAAGAAGCTGGAGGAGCCATGCCAGACAACAATTCTGGCGATCACTGCCTCCAATCATGTGCTGTTACTGTTCAAAATGAAACTGCCTTCTGGTCAGCTAACAGTGATACAAATCCCTGCATCCAACCATACGCAGTTAGATACCAGGAACGCAACGACCTAAGTAATGATCGCCCACTCCCAAGGATAGATGTTGCAGCTGAAAATAGACAAACAGCAAACATTGCCTCTGATGATGTTGACATTCAACCATATGCTGTCGCATACATAAAACAGGATGACATTGAGTCTAACACAACGTCACGGGACATTCACACCCAAGCGAGACAGTCCTTGCAGATGCCAACAGCGGCTTCAAACAACATCAATGATGTCTTGGCCAACTCGTCAAACAGTGATGCAAGCCCTTCTAATCTTGAAAGTGAGCAGAGACAACATGTCCCGAATGCGCTTCACTCAAATCCGATGTACGTGCCAAACGTTCAGCATCCTACAGCTTGCGGTAAGCTGTCTCCATATTTCAAAACATTTGAATATTCGCACGATTGAGTCCTAGCCTGTTTCAAGGCAGATCTAAGCCTTAACGTAAAGATTGATACGAGACCAGAACAAGTTTTCCAGCTGGACATACTATCTGTGACGCTACACCGTTTGTATATGACAATTATAGTCAAGGTCGAAATCTCCAACTTCTGAAGAGAAATCTTTGTCATTTTTTCGCGGTAATCGGTACTTTCTCATGACCATTAATTTTTTTTTGTTCTGAACAAGGGATCTCTTGAATTCAAGTCGTTTTCATTTGATTCAATTGCTGTAATGTGGATTTTTTTCAGAATGTACACGTCACCAGGCGTGCTTAGCTGCAGCAATGCCAATGGCTACATTCCTTGTGTTGTGCATTGTCGTCGGAGTCTTTCTCCGTGTATCCTTTTATACCAACCCAGCAGCAGTATGCTTGTGCATTATTACCTTGTCTCGTTTGGGGTTTTGTTGACCAGTTTACGACACATTTATTCATAATTAGTGCTTTACGCTCAAAACAGTCACTCAAGGAACTGGATAAGGTCATATCCAGTTGCTTGGCTAACTGATTTTGGCGTATCTTATTGTACCGGTATCTTTACCTTCATCGACGTGATTGGTGCTTTATTGATTAAGTTTGGCTCTTGAATTTACTTTTAAAGTGACCACATTGTGCTTGTAGCAATAAAGTTTGAAAATCCGGGGTCATTACGCAGAATTTGACAGGGTCAGGGGCACACAAATATCTAAATGTAACAGGGTTTAGAAAATCAATGAACCACGATGAACCAATGACACTTCAAGTATTGCTGACACTTCACGTTGTTTTTCACTTTTTTGTTTTCGTTTATTGCACCTACTTTTTTGCACCACCACCGGCCATACTACTTTGCACCTACCTGGCCGGGATACCCCGTAGTGGATTTTGGCCAGTATGTAATATAGATAGATAGATAGACAAGATAACCATCTTTTTACAGCCGACAGCGATTGTGACTACTACCGTTACCCCTGGTCCTGATCAGACCGGATTCTACAGTTCTGTCCCCACACCGTCGGCAGTCTTTTGCAGCTCACAACGTGAAGGTGAGACTTGCTAGAAACTACACATGCAATTGCTTAAGTCAGAATTTCTTGGGGGTAAAATTAAAGCCATATATATATTTCCTCCAGAGGAGAGTGTTATTTTCTAAAGATCACATTTCTATGTACACAAAATCGACTAAACTTGTACAAAAATAATCACACATAATCACAGATAAGTAAATAAATTAATTAATGAGTATTGCACCCCCCCCCCCCCCCATCGGGTGGGGGAGTACCCAATAAATTTGGGGTTAAATAAATAGAAGACCTAAGTTTCTAAGGATGGAAAATGACCTATTCACACACATGCTGCAAACATTTTTTTTATCGGACCTCGATTTCATAAGAGCGCTAAATATTATTAGTAGAACCAGAACACTCTCTTGTGGAGTACAGTATGGCTTTAAGGACGGGACCGCGTAGCGCAGCTGGACTGTGTTCGGCCCGTGACCGAGAGGTTGCGGGTTCGAATCCGGCTGACGTGCTACCGATCTTGTGCCCTTGGGAAAGGCACTTTACACGACTTTCCTCACTTTACTCAGGTTAACATTAATATCTAGCTTCGGCTGTATACAAATATAATAAATGTTGTACATATGAGTCTTGCACACACAATTTTTATTACTTCTTGCAGAAAATCCTGACAGAATGATGCAGAAGGTCACCTTCGGTGGGAAAGGAAATGAACCTGGAAAATTTAGATTGAACTACGGAGTGGCTGTGTCTGATGACAATGAAATATTTGTGGCTGATAACGTCAACAACCGGGTCCAAGTCTTCAGCATAAATGGGAGCTTTCTGCGCCTCTTTCCAACGGTGGTGCCGGGTGAGGATACGAAAATGTTCCCTGTCAGTGTTGGTATTGGCGTGGAACCTGGCTACCTGTGGGTAATTGGAGTTTTATATGGCGCCGAACTTAATGCACGTGTCGTTAAGTACCGTAGGGACGGCCTGCTAATAGAGAAGTTCGATGTACACTTAATGGGTCGTTATCCTTGTCCCATTATTGCAATAGACGTGCGCAACAACAAAGTTATCGTGGGAGAGGCAGATACAATAAGGATGTTCCAGCCAAATGGCTCTCTCGTTCGGAGTTTTAAAGCGTTCAGTAAAGAGCGAGGCGTGAGAATCAATGGAGTCATATCTGACAACGAAGGAAACATCTTTCTGACGAACTACAAAAGTGTTCATGTGTACAGTCACTTGGGAGTTAAGATATTCGAATTTGGAACCTTTGGCCGCGATGAGGGCCAACTGAGATCCCTCAAAGGTATTTCTATCGGCCCCTTGGGTCACATCATCGTGGCAAACAGTGGCAACAACAGGGTTGACATGTTCACAAGCCAGGGGAAGTTTGTCCGTACTGTCGCGAACATTACAGATCCGTGGGGTCTGGCCGTGGGGCCAGATGGACAGTTGGTGGTGTCTAACCCACACGACGGTACCGTAACCATCTTTCCACGCCACGTGGTGTTTTCTTGAAACTCCTCCGTATGTGAGACACCGCTCTGCCACACTCCAGAGACAAGACCAGACAATACTACGGTAGCTTCTCACATTCCTTTCTAATACTGTAAAATGCAGAAATGTTCGCGGTCGCCACTTCACCGCGAACTTAAAACCACCGCGAACATTTTTCTATTATGGCATTCGACTGCAGTCTACGAGGGGTGATCAATAAGTTAATGAATAAAGATTTGAAAGCTCACCCAGAAATAATAAGCACAACTCAAATTTTGAGGCACAACTTCATAGTATGGAGCCTTTTATCAATATCCTCAAACTTTTAAATCATTGCAGTCATTACTTTACAGGCATTCATTTTTTGCAAATCAGAATGTAAGTGGCGAGAAAAAAGTGGTGTGAATTGTGATCAGACATGTACATGTGAGGGTCGACTTCCCCATGCCGTAAATTAACAAAAGACATTGTCAAAATATTTGATAATGATTCTCTTCCTATTTCAAGCAAAAAGAATTGGGTGTCTGACTTCCAGCAACGCAAGTTGACCCCCACACTCAGGTCAGGTCAATTGTCCATATTTTTTCCTTCTCCCTTACCTAACATTAGTGGGTGTCGCCCGCAAAGTAATGATCACAATAATTTCTTGGGGCCTGGGGTCAGAAAAAGCCAGCAATCAGCGACCCAGAACAAAAGAAATGGCCAGCAAAAGTGTATTATGAGCTAAAAAAGGCCCTAGAGAGCCTGATATGGAGGCTAGTGTTACCCCTACAAAGATAAGCTATGATCTCGAGCAATTTAGTCTATTTAGTCGTTGGACACTCGAAAATCTGATGTTTTGGTAATTTTAGATGTATCACAGGTCGGACAACAGTAACGACCGGGGTGTCGCTACCACCAAGTGTACTTTGTTCTGTTTGTTTACGTCAGGGTCATGAAAGCGTGCGTAACCCAAGATGCTTCCGCCTTGACCTTGTTGAGTGCACCCGCATTACGTGATCGGCGTACAAAATTTTTCAGGTGCCATTACATTAGGTAGACAACTTGATCCCTCCAATGTCTGCTCACAGCGTTGACGTCAAGGTTTAGTACCGTTTTAGAATAACAACCATCCTGTTCGTCACATCTGGGCTGTCTAGTGGATCTTCGACATACATTTCTCAGCCTTGTTTCGGACTCTCAACCGTGTCGAACATTTCAACATGGCGGAATCCAAACTTCTGAATCGGCTCTCAGAAGACTTCCTCGAGTGTCAGATCTGCCTGCAGCCCTACCGCCGGCCCAAGGTACTGTCTTGTCTTCATTCCTTCTGCCAGCAGTGTCTTGAAGAGCTTTTGAAGAAACAAAAGGTCAAAACCGAGCTAGATTGCCCCACCTGTCGCAGCAAGACTTTACTTCCGGGTGGCGGGGTCGCGGGACTGAAAGATAATTTCTTCGTGGAGAGCCTGAAGGACACGGTTGACGTCCACAAGAAGCTGACTAATGAAGGAGAGAGTCTTGTCTGTGGGAGCTGTGAGACCAAGTCAGGAGCGGAATCCTTCTGTACGGAATGTGGCTTCTTTTTATGTGACGAATGTGTAGCAATTCACCGTCGTTTGAAGGTTACTAGAGGTCACCAGGTGATCGGTGTAGAGCAGCTCAAGGCCGAATCCGACACCGTGAAGATTAAGCCTCGCCCCCTGCCACCGTGTAGGATCCACTCACAGGAGACTCTAAAAGTGTTCTGCGTCGACTGTAGCGAGGCTATTTGTCAAGTATGCACCGTTCTGTCACACAAAGATCACAAGTACGAGTATTTCACCGACACAGCTGC
>NC_049990.1:19182491-19224633 GCF_000003815.2 Branchiostoma floridae | reverse complement strand
ACAAAAACAAGTAAGTAAAGTAAAGCATTCCCTTCTTGTAATGTCAGTCATCTACGCCAAACATTTATCTGGATGATACATTCAATCCTTTTGGCCTGGCATTCCATAGGTCTATAAAATGGCTATTCATTAATGTATATTTTCTACCTCGGTAATATTACAGCCATAATTACACCATTCAGTAGTATCGTGGTGGCAGAATTAGCGTGCAATGTAAAAGCTTGAGGTACAAAAACCGTTTTGTGGCTAATATCATTTTAGGTGAAGCGTTGAAGATACTTGTTGGCCAAGAGGGAGCGGAGAACATGTCAAGCCAAGCCGTCGGTGGTGGAGGCGGAACCTTCGTCACCAAGACGGACAACACGCCGCTGATCGTGGCGGGGGGTGCGGGGGGAGGGAATAACATGAATAAAAGGAACCCCAACAGTGACGGTACAACAGCAGGAGCAGGGCAGTACAGCTCAGGCGGTGACCCTAATTTTGCAGGAGGTTCTGACGGAAAAGGCGCCACACAAGGGGATGTTGGCTATGTCGGTGGGGGAGGCGGGGGGCTCCTAACGGACGGCGCGAGCGGGAAAGTTCTCTTTGGTGGTACTGATGGGGATAATGGGGGTGAGGGTGGGAGAGCTTTCGTGAACGGTGGAGTCGGTGGGAGGGGGGTGTGCAACAATGCAGAGGGCGGGTTTGGAGGAGGGGGAGGGAGTCATGGCAATGGAGGTGGGGGAGGAGGAGGGGGTGGGTACTCAGGAGGAGGGAGGGGGGATGATTGTACTGGCGCATGTGCGGGTGGAGGTGGATCCTATAACTCAGGATCAGACACTAGCGGTGAAGGTGGGACCAATGACGGGCCGGGATATGTTGTTCTTACCAGGACGATATAAATATTATATCAATTTTAACACTGACATACTTGTTTGTAAACCATTTCCGACAACCCAAAGTTAACCTAGATCCCAAGTTAGTTGAATCAATTGTGCATTGTCACCTGGTACATTACCACAAATCTAATTAGCAATGCCTCTCTTTCAAATACTGCTGACTGTTGTAAATGTCGAGAAAAGGGAATTCTGAATTCTCCTGTATTACATCTTTGAAAATTCAAAGTTATTAAGCTATCGTATATGATAAGGTAATTGTAATATGGTACACTAGTGAGAAATATACAGCATATTCTTAACCGTTAATTGTCAGAACAAATGATAAGAACTCTGTTGTTTAGCAGTTAAATTCGCTGAGCAGTAGATCAATTGTTTTACACTAGTGAGTAGTATACCGCACATTAAGTGATAGATATGAAGTATAAGATATGATGATTTAGTGTTAGAAAAGATTATAATTCCTTTGTTGTATTATACAACGTTACTTTGTTGTACTGTTTGAAATTTGGAAGCCAGCCCTGGTAGAAAAAAAGATTGTTAAAAAATATTGACAATATTGTTTCCTAAAAGATCTCTCCTATGGGAGATTGGAATTCCAATCTCTCCGAAGAGAATTCCAGATCCCCTAGGACTAAATCTCCCCTAGGAGAATTCCGAATTCCCCTGGGTTCCAATCTCCCCTGTGATATCTACATTTTATTTATGTTATCAATGCAGTACGTGTAATCTGGAGAAGCCACGGTGTGATTGTAGATATGTGCGATGTGTCAAGTGTATTCACATTGAAAATTACCTACTGACCAAATACTACCTATGTGACTATACAAAAGTAATGTTAAGGTGTATGCAAACTATTTGTACTATACTAGCCGAATATTTGTTATCAACCACGTGAGTTTCTAGACATGAGTTTGTAAGCCCAATATTTGAATGCTCAGAAATAACATGGGCAGACCCTTACACATGTACCCCAGACAACATGGTTCCACACCATTGATTCGTAAAATAAGATTTATCCCCATGAACAATCCAGGATGTTTGAATGAATGATAATAAAGAATGGATTCATATCTCACTATAGAAGAACACGCGCACTTCATTTTCTTAAACATCCAACCTCCTCTCATATAGCAGACACCGATGGAAAACCTGTCTATCCAACAACACGATAAAATGGTGCATTTCGTAGTCTCTACCAGACTCCTGCCTGTCCTTATAGAAATAGGGGACTTTGGCCAAGTTAGGAATAAAAGCCTAATATGAGTTAATTGGCCTAGGAGTGAACTGACCGGCCGTCGGTGAGGAAATAACTCCTCTGGCCGGCCGACTGCCCTATGGTACTATTGACTCTATGTGTCCAATTTCTACTACATGTATAAGACTACCGATTCGCTGAGCCTGGTAGAGGCTATGCATTGTATACGACATTGAGATAAGGTAGCATACACGGTAAAAGGTAAAGATCAGTACTACAAGAAGTTACCCACATCAATTCTATTAGTAAGCACAACTCATAGTACATTATTGAACAAACATCCAGTAGCTAAACTTTGTAATGTTTATGAACCGTACGCGTACAACGTCGACGAACTATGGTCACTATGCCAACTAATACGTGCTGCGTTCGGACATTCATGATAGTTGCTGGTTTACCTACATGAAAGTCTGATGTGTCTAAAAATGTTTTATACGGTTTGTACATATGCTTATGTAATACTTAGTGTTACAGATACATGGTTTTAATAATTATGCCTTCAGATTTTCAGTCTCATCTGATATATTGTCTATTTTAGATGTATTCTTGTTGCCACCGATTGTACTTTGTCCTGTTTGTTTAGGGCAAGCAATGTACTAGTACGCCGATACAGTATCGCCACAAATTGTTGAGCGCGTCTGGTAAATGTTTAATATGTGCCCGTCGAATATTGCTGCTTAGATAAG
This sequence comes from Branchiostoma floridae, assembly GCF_000003815.2. Taxonomy (NCBI): domain Eukaryota; kingdom Metazoa; phylum Chordata; class Leptocardii; order Amphioxiformes; family Branchiostomatidae; genus Branchiostoma; species Branchiostoma floridae. The sequence goes on along the minus strand of NC_049990.1, from coordinate 19,221,814 downwards.
GACAACATTTTCGTTGATTTACGGTACGTCACCTTATCACATGACGCGCAACGATAACGCCATTTTGTCAGCTCGCCATTTTCAAACATCGTTACAAGTAGACAATTCGGTCAGTCCGACGTCTGCTGATACCGTTAACCTCCAGGTTTAGTAGCGGTTTAAGATAACAACCTTCCCGTTCGTAACTTCTGGACTGTTTAGCGGTTCTTTGACACAGAAAAGTTCATTTCTCAGCCTTGTGTTGGTCGTTCAACCCTCCCGAACTTTACAACATGACAGACTCCCTCGAGTGCCAGATCTGCCGGCAGTCCAAACGCCGACTCAAGGTACTGTCTTGTTTTCATTCCTTCTGCCAGCAGTGTCTCGAAAAGTTTCTGAAGAAACAGAAGGTTAAAACTGAGCTAGATTGCCCCACATGTCGCAGCAAGACTTTACTTCTGGATGGCGGGGTCGCGGGACTGAAAGATAATTTCTTCGTGGAGAGCCTGGAGGATACGCTTGACGAGTATTTCGGAAACACGGCCGCGAAGGCAAATGGAGACAAACTCGCTTTTCTTGCGAAAAGGAAGGTGGACAACCTCAAGAGTGCTGAGCAACAAGCGCAAGCACAACAGGCCGAGATGGAAAAAAATGTCACCGAAACTATCGAAAAGATTAAGAGAAAAGCAGAGCAAACTAGGAAGGAGTTAATCGCGCTTGTCAATCAACAAGAGGCCGAGTTACTGAGTGATGTAAACGAGTTGAGCCAGGCCAGGAATAAGGAGTTCTCCACCGCTATAAAAGACATCAAAAAGGCGACTGTGGCGTTAGAGGAGGACATTAAGATCATGACGCTTGGTGGAGAAGTTAGCAGTAGACTGAAGCTACTGTTACAGACAGAGCTTACCGAGATTACAGGGGACTTACCTGCGAAGGCCTTCATCGATTTTGAGGAGGACGAGGCGGCAGACATGGTCGAGCCTCGCCTTGGAGAAGTCAAGACAATGGTATTCGAAGGTAAGCTACACAAAAATGTAACAAAATAGATATAGGTCTTTCGCCTCCAATAGGTAAGATGTTTCTTTGGTGAATTTGTTGAAAACCCGTCATTATGATTGAATCACAACAATTGAATGGGAGTGTTGAATGCAAACGTAAGAAGACCTAAGCGGCCTCATACTTCCATGATATATTTTAAGCCTTTGCAGATTTATGGTTTCATCTCGTTTCATTGATTATGCTAAGAAAGCTGTGATATGTATAATCTATTTTATCCATGATGGTCTTAATCAAAATACATATATTATGTGAAGCAGTCCTTTTGTTTGGCAGAATCCCAATGCATGCTTTCATTTGCATTATCAGTATCTGTTAATGCTTCACCTTCCATAAATTAGAAATGTTACATGTAAGAAGGTCCAATTATGGAAAGCGCTCGTTAATTGTGCAAATGAAGTAATAATTTGCATAATTCCAATGCCATTGAGTACAGTGTTGACGCTACTTGCATGCCGAGTATTATAAAAATTCGTCGCGTTTACATTGACCTTTATATTCCCAAGACATACCTAGTGTGACATAAAAAAAATGTCGTTTCAATCAATCAAGAGGTTCAAACGTTATATGCTGGTCACAAACACCCAGAAACAAACACATACACACACAGACCAAAAACAATACATCAATTTTTCATGTTGGTAACAATATGACCCACATACAACACTCATATATTTGTGTTCAAAACCTGTAACGGTTAAAATGGCGATTTTCATGCATGTGATTACTGAAGCTGCTGGGTTATCAATTTATGGGAAAGAGAGAGAGAGAGATAGAGGCTAGTAATGGTACTGCAACGGAACTTCTGAGTTTGATACCTCCAGTTTTGGACATGCTATGTGGAACTGCAGGAGCCATTTTAGTTTTAGACTTTGAAAGGGATTAACTCAAAATGGGGTTGATGGATCGCCATAATTTTGGGTCTGTAGATAGCGATGCTTCATATAGCTGAATATTAATCGAAATCTTATTTGCATAATTAATGAGTAAATTCTATAAACCCGCTCTGTCCCATTATGGGACCAGTCCAACATGTAACATTTGTAACCGAGAAAGGTAAGAACTTTGATAGATTCTGCAAATGAAGACCTAATTGGCATAATTAATACTAAAATTCCGTTGTGGTAAATTACGAGTATTTCTTTCTTATGGCATTTGGAAGTTATGTACTGTTGAACATCATTCGACATCAATTATAAAAATGAGGACCTCATTTGCATGAATTATCAAAAAATTTATTATACATTGAGCCTTCTTAACATAGATTGTGTATGTCTGATATTTGGGCTGAGGAGATGAAAAACTAATAGAATTTATGCAAATGAAGACCTTCATTGCATACATAACGCAAAAACTCACAAAACATATTCATTATAAAGGCTTAGGTGATCTGGCGAAGGTGTGGGATCCTGGAAATATGGTATCAATTATATTTTCAACATAAGCTAATAAGATTCCGGTTTCCTCATAGCCCGTTTCACGACCCTCGGTACCACCGGTCGTCTGGGCCCGACCAGCCTGGGGACCCACTACCGCGGACAGGACCACGAGGGGCTGGTGCAGCTGAAGGACGGGATTCAGTACTTCACTGTACCTGATACAGGGAAGTACAGGGTAGAGGCGGCAGGTATGTTCATACTGATTGTAATCCTAAAATCAAAGACATATAAGTCTTAATGTTGGGCTACTTTAATAGCACCGTAGAAGCATTTGTTATTTACCCTCTTTGTAATCTGAACAGGTTGCGGGAGTTTTCAGTATCTGTTCCGCGTTTCACTACTTATTACCTCCATGAAATGTCATGGAGGTTATATTTACCTCCATGAAATGTCATGGAGGTTATATTTACCTCCATGAAATGTCATGTAGGTTATATTTTACCCAGCGTTTGTCTGTGTGGCTGTGTGTGTGTCTGTGTGTAAACAAAATAACTCATGAACGGTTGGGTGGATTGGTTCCATACTTGGTGTGTTGGTAGTGTGTGATAAAAGCTGAAAATGATTAGATTTTGGGCTCCCTAGCGGCTCCCCTTGGTACTGCAGCGCAACTTCCGGATTTGCTATCTCGGTGTTCTGAACATGCTATGGTCACGATTTTTGAGTGTTAGATAGCTCTTGTGCTCAGGAAGAAATGACATAAGTTTGGGCCCCCTAGCGTCTAGTTTTGGGATAGCATTTTTGTCAAAAAACTTCTTAAGAGGATAACTCAAGAAGGGAACAACGGATTTTCATGATTTTTGGTATGTAGGTACCTTAGACAATGCTGTACAAGATAAGATACTAATTATGCAAAATAGAATACATTTGCATAATTAATGAGAATATTCTATCATATTCTATGTCCTGGACATGATATGGTCTTGACATTTGGCAGGTAGATAGCTTGCAGTGTCGTGACAAAGTGGGGCAGGTTTCAGCCCCCTAACATTTGATTTCGGAACTCCAGGGGCGTTTTTGTCAAGACATTCCAAAGAGGATAACTGCAGAAAGGATTGACGAATTGGCATCATTTTAGGAATGCAGGTAGCTTAGGCAAAGATGTTCATAATGATATGCATGTTATGCAAATGAGGACTTAATTTGCATAATTAACGAGGGAATTGTATAATTCCATTGTTTGCAATAACTGGACTTCAATAAATGTAACACTTGTTAATTATGATAAGTGGAATATAAGCAGAAACCAAATATGGCAATGAGGAACTAATTTGCATAATTTATGTAAAAATTGCAAAATCGCCCATTGATTAATGATTTTCTAATTGTGACATGTGTATGTTAGTCAATGATGAATAACACCATGCATAAATTATGTTAAAGTCTTAGTCAATTGCATGAAATTCACAAAAGCTCTAAATATTCATGGAGGTATGAGGTCGCCGAACTCTAGCTTACCCTGTGTTTGTCTGTGTGTCTGTCTGTCTGTGTGTGTGTATACAAGATAACTCAAAAACGGCTATGTGAATTGGTTTCATACTTGGTGTGTTGGCAGGATGTGATGAAAGCTGGAAATGATTAGATTTTGGGCCCCCTAGCGGCTTCCATTGGTACTGCAGGGCAACTTCCGGGTTTGCTGTCTCGTGTTCTGAACAAGCTATGGTCACGATTTTGGGGCGTTAGATAGCTCATGTGCTCAGGAAGAAGTGACATAAGTTTGGGCCCCCTAGCGTCTAGTTTTGTGATAGCAGGGGCATTTTTGTCAAAAACTTCTGACGAGGATAACTCAAGAAGGGAACAACGGATTTTCATGATTTTTGGTATGTAGGTACCTTAGACAATGTTGTACAAGATAAAATACTACTTATGCAAAATAGGAGTGTATTTGTATAATTAATGAGAATATTCTATCATAGCAGTTTTTTCTATGTATCTCTTGTCCTGGACGTGATATGGTCTTGACATCTGGCTGGTAGATAGCTTGCAGTGTCATGACAAGGTGGGGGCAAGTTTCAGCCCCCTAACATTTAATTTTGGAACTGCAGGGGCGTTTTGTCAGGACATTCCAAAGAGGATAACTGCAGAAAGGATTGACGGATTGGCATCATTTTAGGAATGCAGGTAGCTTGGGCCAAGATGTTCATAATGATATGCATGTTATACAAATGAGGACTTAATTTGCATAATTAAAAAGGAAACTGTATGATTCCATTGTTTGCAATAACTGAACTTCAATAAATGTAACACTTGTTAATTATGATAGGTGGTATATAACTAGAAACTAAATATGGTAATGAGGAACTTATTTGCATAAAAAACTTTATGTAAAATTGCAAAACCGCTTTATGGTTAATGATGGGAATTTTCTAATTGTGACATGTGTACGTTAATCAATGATGAACAACACCATGTATAAATTATGTCAATGAGTTAGCCAATTGCATGAAATTTATAAAAGCTCTAAATATTTCATGGAGGTATGAGGTCGCCAAACTCTAGTTAATAATCTGTTCTTTGTAGGTTCTACCGCAGGACGGTGTGTGAAAGATGTTGGAGATTCTAGAGGGCGCGGTGCTGTGATCAGAGGGACCTTCCATTTACAAAAAGGTTACTAACTATCATCATTGTCTCACTGTTGATTACCACTTTATACTAATGTGCAGTCATCCATATCTCACATCGGCACTCACGACTTGCATTTCAAAACTGGCCACGTACTTCTTTCTTTATTTGATCTTGTCGCTATCAGACTAAGAAGACAGGAGGGGAGCAAGCACGGGTATTTCTAAAATCTAACATTTACTAAATAAGTAGAGTATGTCAGTGAAGTACACCTTCCCCTTAGTTTAATTAATTTAAGCTATGACAAATAATGATTTAGATGACCCATTTGATAGCTCATTCAGAAGTCTACTTAACATTCCACACATAAATGACATTTCATCAATTTATGATTCTCTTCTTGGTGACCTTGTGATAGTCACAACAAGCAATGTGTTAGCTAATGTTGTCATCTCTTCAATATCAGGAAAGGAATAGATATTTGATATACAAAAGCTATAAGCAAAAGCTATTCTGTTTTATTTTCAGGTGAGGTGTTGAAAATACTTGTCGGCCAAGAGGGAGCGGAGACCGATTCAGGCTTTTTTTGTGTAGGCGGTGGAGGCGGGACCTTCGTCACCAAGACGGACAACACGCCGCTGATCGTGGCGGGGGGTGCGGGGGGAGGTTATAAGATATATCATGTTAGAAACCTCCACAGTGACGGTACAAGATCGACAGTAGGGCAGTACAGCTCAGGTGGTCGGTCACATTTTGAAGGAGGGTCTGGTGGAAAAGGCGCCACAAAGGGGGACAAGGATAATGTAGGTGGGGGAGGCGGGGGGCTCCTAACGGACGGCGCGAGCGGGAAAGTGCACTTTGGTGGCACTGATGGGAGTAATGGGGGTGAGGGTGGGAAGGCTTTCGTGAACGGTGGAGTCGGTGGGAGGGGGGTGTTGTACAATGCAGAGGGCGGGTTTGGAGGAGGGGGAGGGAGTTATGGTCGTGGAGGTGGGGCAGGAGGAGGGGGTGGGTACTCAGGAGGAGGGAGGGGGGATAACTCACCTGATTCCTGTGGGGGTGGGGGTGGGTCATATGCATGTGACTCAGGATCAGACATTAGCGGTGAAGGAGGGGCTAATATTGGTCCGGGGTATGTTGTACTTACCAGAGAAGGGTGAATAGGATATTTTTTTTAACATACACCTAATTCTGCCTTTAAAAGTTAACTTCTTTCGTAGATAGATCTATTAAGGATTGATAAGGAGTGACTTGATAAGTTGTTGAATGTCAGAGTTCCATTGTTTGACTTTTTAGATATCACTCAGTACTTGTATGTCCCAATAGTTAAATTGACCCTATATTTTCAAATGTATGTAATTGTTCCCTTTATTACCTACCGTAGATTCCACTCGATGTGATGGCTGCTTCTTCGTGTCCGAAGATCATCCACTCGATGTAGTCCACTAGTATTGTGGTAACTGGAATCGTTGTAATATAATATATATGTGTAGTATTAGACTGAAATTTTTGTTGTCTGTGCATTGCCTGCATGCCATGCATTGTCACCGATACAATTGTTACGCAATAAACCATCTATCTATCTATATATCTAGTATCTATTTCAGTACATTGCATAATCTGAAATAGCAACCGCGTGACATTAGTATCTAAGAAGCGCCAGTGTGATAGCCACATAAAAATTTACTGACATGTTTTGTCAATAACACTGTACAGGTCACTGAAATCGCCATGGTTATTCAGACTTGTAACGTGCTTGGATTCGTTAGAGTGGGAGGAAATACACATTACTTGGCACAGGCAGTTATCCCCATAATACACCAGTCCACCGTCTCACTGAAGCTGCGGCACGTTTGCGGTGTTGGTGCGTCCGAGCAATTTGACATAGCGCTCAACGAATTTAATCGACAAACTAGAAAGGCCGACATTTGCTTGAGAGCAAATACAGCATATTTCAGCCATCTCTCTCCCCTTGCAACAATAGAAAATCACTACTCCAAAATCACCCATGTGCAAAAAAATGACAATTTAGCCCAAAAATGAATCTTACAAAATTCCCAGTGCAAGAATGGACTCTTCCAGTGCAGCCCATGTGAATTTGCACCATAGAGCAGTCCAGAAATACTCCCACTGAAAACATGGCCTTTTGATTAAGCAACCCAGTCCAAAGTTGAACTAAGCAAAAAAGGCATGAAAAGATAAAATAGACCAGTCCAAAAACAATTCCGCTATAAATGGAATATTGAATCATCATCCGTCTAAAACTAAATTTGAAAACATCCCCCTCCGTGAAGAATGGACTCTTCTTGCGATGCCCCTATGTAAAGTGGTGAAGTCCAAAAATATATCCGCTAAAATTGGACTTGAAAAAATCACCAAAGTCCCAAAAATGGATTTAAGAAAAAAAAACCTCCATGTAAGAATAGATTCTTCCAGCACACCCTATGTAAAATTGCAACATAGACTAGTAAAAAACAACCACAATGAAACACTTTGACATAATCACCAAAGTCCAAGAACGAATTTTAAAAAAATGCCCCCCCGTGCAAGAATGGACTCTTCCAGTACACACCATGTAACATTGCAAATTAGACCAGTTCAAAAATACTCCCACTTAGAGACTTTATATAATCAACAGTCCATGTACCCCTTTCATGCTAGAATGGACTCTTCCAGATAACACCAGGCTCACTGATTGGCTGCCAATCCCCTTTGGGATGTTGACTCAGGCTACGTGATTGGTTGCCTCTTTAATCAAGTTACTAGTATATAGACATGTGCTCATGCTGTCTTTAGGTGGGAGGTCAACGACCTTGAGGTCGTTGATCCTCTGGCCAGTAGAAAATAACGAAACAAATCCCAAAATATATCATTTTGAAGTGGTTTTTGCCAGAAATTAAACATGGGCCGTTTGAACAAATATCTAGTGTACCTATTTACCAAAATTTAGATCATTTGGTTGCGAAACCAGGGAACAGGAGCCAAAAGCGTACATTTTTGGTCAAACAATGGCCAAAAAATCCCCAAATTAAGCATTTTGTTGTACCGTTTGCCAAAAGTGTTATTGAGTTCATGTGCGCATATGATCAAGGCACCTCTGCACCAAATTTGAGGTCATTCGGCTGTAATACCAGGGTACAGGGGACCAAAATGTACATAAAAATTGCAGAAAAAACATGAATAAATTAATTTTAAAGGCAGATATGAAGAAAATGAAAAAAAAAACACCAAAGGGTATTGGTCCACTCTACCCTTGTGCCAAATTTCAAGTCAATCGGTCCAGTAACGACGGAGTTGATTCGATTTGAAGATTTGACAGGAGAAAGAAAGAAACATTACGAATACAATATATTTCACCATATGATACCTATGGTATGGCTGAAATATAAAAATCATATTTTTTGCGTTTTGTGTCTTTTAGTCATACTTACTCGTTTTGCATGATAGAGTCTATTCTTATCGTAAAGTCAAGGGTGTTAAAAACACAAATCTAATTTAGAACGAAGCGACGCCGCCAACGTGCCCCAGCTTAAGTCAGATTAGACCCGATCGCGATTTATACTAATCAACGTCGTATATTACGAGGGATGATCAATAAGTTCTCGGCTTCACCCAGAAATGATAAGCACAACTCAAATTTTCAGGCACAACTTCATAGTATGGAGCCTTTTATCAATATCCACCAAATTTAAAATCATTGCATTCATTACTTTACAGGAATTCGTTTTTTTTGCAAATAAGAAGGTAAGTGGTGTGAAATGTGTGGGTCGAGTTCCCCATGCCGTAAATTAACAAAAGACATGTTTGGTAATGATTCTCTTCCTATTTCAAGCAAAAAGAATTGGGTGTCTGACTTCCAGCAGCGCAAGTAGACGCGCACACCTCAGGTCAGGTCAATTGTCCACGTTTTTTTCTTCTCCCTTACCTAACGTTACAGGGTGTCACCTGCAAAGTAATGATCACAATAATTTGAATTTTGGCACAAATTTATATAAGACTTTATACTTGACATCTACGCTTCGAAATCTGAGCTGTGCTTATTATTTCTCGGTAAAGCCGAGGACTTATTGATAACCCCACGTACATGTATAAAGTCTTATATGAATGTGTACCAAAATTCAAATTATTGTCACAGTGGTCATTACTTTGCAGGCAACACCCAGTAACGTTAGGTAAGGGATAACGAAAAAAAAAGTGGACAATTGACCTGCAACCTGAGTTGTGCGGGTCAAATTCTCTGATCACACTTCACCCTTCTTTTTCTCGCAACTTACCTTCTAATCTAGAAAAAAACGAATTCCTGTAAAGTAATGAATGCAATGATTTGAAATTTGTTGGATAATGATAAAAGGCTCCACACTATCAAGTTGTGCCTCAAAATTTGAGTTGTGCTTATTATTTCTGGGTTGGGCCGAGAACTTATTGATCACCCCTCGTGTATGGGATATTAAGGATGAATATATGTTCCATTGAGAATAAGTCTGCTAGACTTCATCATTTCCAACTTACTCCAAATAAGTTTATTATAATACAAACCACCCACCAACCATAATGATACAATTTTAAGACTTTATATCCGTACACAAGTTAAAGCGCTTACCAACAAGCTCTCAATCAGTCTTCTGATCCTTCTCAAGTCGTAATGACCCAAAACCTAAGTCGCACTTCCGGAACGGAAGTGTGACGTCAGTTAAGACGGGGCCGATACCGACTGTCAAGCACCTTTGACCCTTTACTGACGTCACTTCGGAAGTGCGACTTAGGTTTTGGGTCATTACAACTTGAGAAGGATCAGAGGACTGATCGAAAGCTTGTTGGTAAGCGCTTTGTTTTGTGTACGGATATAAAGTCTTAAAATGGTATCATTATGCTAACTACCGTCACAGATGAACTTACATTCATCCACCAACCAGTCACCATTAAACGACATGGCAGGCTATTGTCTTGGGTGGTGTAATGTCAGAAAGCCCCGCCATATACAGAAATAAGGTGGGTGGTTAGCTTTTCAGTAGTAAGCTGGAAAATATTCCAGTTTGTTTGTTTGCTTTACTGTAATAAAATGCATCACATTTTGCCGATATGGCAACATTGTTAATAAACAATTTTGTGCAAGTATGACGGGTGTCTTGTCCTTAAATGTGAACTCGATTAGTTATTGCAAAAGTTTCGTAAAAGTTTTAATCACGCCCTCTTGCGTTTTAGTTGTAAGTTGTAGAAATATATATTGCAGTTTCCCCATACGCAATATTTCTCTGTGTGTGTGTGTGTGTGTGAGTGAGTGTGTGTGTTTGTGTGTGTGTATATGTGTGTGTGTGTGTGTGTATGAGTGTGTGTGTGTTTGTGTGTGTGTGTGTGTGTGTGTGTGTGTGAGTGTGTGTTTGTGTCTGTGTGTGTGTGTGTGTGTGTGTATGAGTGTGGAACTTCCGATTCATATCTCTAGTTCTGGTCATGACTTGACGTGGTAGTTAGATCTTTATGCAAAGAGTAAGTTGTACAGTTTGGGTTCCCTAACGGCTTTTGTTGAACTGCAAGAGCCGTTATAGTTTCAGATTTTGAATGAATCAGGAAGGTGTTGACGGTTTAGTCCTGGACAGGCTGGTTGGTGGATCTTACACGATGGCAGGGGGCGAGGCTTGATCCTAACGGTGTCGGATTCGGCCTTGAGCTGCTCTTTACTGATCACCTGGCGACCTCTAGTGACCTTCATACGACGTTGCATTGTGGCGCATTCGTCACAAACAAAATACAGACGCAGAAAGTTTTTATAAACAAGGTTGTTGCCATATCATCCAAACATATTGCAGATCATGTTTACAGCAATCAACACAAACAAATTCGACCAATTGTGACGGCAGAAACTTCTCTTTTACTTTGCTTTTGTTATTTTCTTGGAACGGTAAGCCACAAAACGCATAAACCTGCCTGCCGATATAATCTGTTCATTTTCTAATCGATCCAAGATCAGGTCCACTGATTTTCTTCAGGTCCGGTTTTTCTGGACCGGTCCATGATCTAAGAAGAAAAAAAAAGGTTACTGTTAGTGAATTCATATCGGTCAACGATGTGTATTCAATAACAAGCAAGAGAACGATTGAGCCAGTCGATACTACGGAGGATACCATCTATAGTCTACCAAAGTCGATCAAAGACTACTGTAAACAGCGAGAGAATAGAACTCTATTTAGTACGTACGTTGTTGATGAAAAGTACGTGGGTGTTGAAATACACTACATAATACATGTATAGTCTACCAGCCCCCGAAGCTCAGCCCATGTTTAAAGACAAAGATGTTTGGCAAGTCCATTTTAACGGTTCCCAGGAGAGGGGAAGCTAAACACCATAAGAAAATCTGACTTGATAGGACACATATCTTGTATTTTCTTTGCAAAATCACCTAAATAGATTATTCGTTTAGGCTCTAAAATATGTTTATCGCAGCATTTCTTTACAATTATAATCTGTCCCTTTTCTTACTAAAATATTTAGAACCTTCATATCTTTAGTCAATATGTATGGCCGCCTACACATATCTCAATGCAATAAGTCTCAGTTGTGCCGCTGACGTCGGTTCGATACTGCAGACGATCCAGAAGCTTCACTGTAAGTACAAAATGCTTGAATCCTGGTTCTTCGAATCTTTATCGACATACATTCGTTTATGGTACAACATCACTACACTATTAATTAAGTTCACATTATCATGTTTCTACTCTAAATGGTTAGAAATTGTGATCCTACTTTAGAGAATATGTCCTTGAGAATCGTTTGGAATGGACTATGTACAATTTGTTTTTTTTCCTTCGTGAATGGTCGAATTTCTTCAGAATGTGTATCTTTATGTGATACCAAGACAAGAATAATACATGAATTTACTACTCAAGAAGGCGACGCTACTTGAATTATGTCTTTATTGCAAACGGTTAAACTTACTTCCCCCAAAAGAAAGAGACGAAAATTATGACTAGATAACCACCGATTAGTCAGAAAAAAACTTGTAGCATATCAGTATGTGATGAATCCTGAAAATATCTTCAGGTAAAGACAACATGTTAGACACAACCCTTGCCGCGACAACAAGTATAGCGCTGATATATATGTATCTAAACACTGATATGAATTGTCTGGTACTAGAAGATGGGTCGTGGGCTGTTTGATCCACGTATAAATTGGATTTTGTTTTCTTTGGAGCTCGGTCATGTGAATTGCTTTCTGTCTTCTCATGAACTTACATGTGTCAGACTACGAATGAAAACTTTCGTTTGACGAAAGTCGCCTTTTTTCTCTTAAAACAAGCATAGTGGAAATTCATTTTGTTATGAATTTTTACCCTGTTCTTAAAACATGATAGCAAAAAAAGAGTAGTCAAATAATGAATACGGTAGTGACTCTTGTATGAGCCACACACTCGCCAACATCATGGTTTGATTGTTTGCATTTATGCAGACGCGATTCACACAAAGGCAACACTCGGGGCAGTTTCAAGAAAAGAGCTGTTGTTGCTAGGCGACGAGGACGTCACCATTTCTGCTCGACTGATTAAAACTGTACCATTTTCTCAGGAATAATCCAGCCTCTTCTCGTCCCTCTGCATACTAGAGGTAGCGAAGACAGGTTTTGGGGTCGCCAAAATCAGTCTACGCAGAGCAGGGGGATTAAATAGACACAATACTGACATACAGGCAGAATCCTTGGATTGGCCCTGAGCAATTGGATTCATCCATCCGTTCATACATCCGTTCATCCATCATCCATCAATCAATCCACCGATCTATCTATTTAACCATCCATCCATCCATCCATCCATCCATCCATCCATCCATCCATCCATCCATCCATCCATCCTTCCATCCATCCATCCATCCATCCAACAATCCTTCCAAATATCCACCGACTATCAATTCATCCATCCATCCAACTATCCATCTGTCCATCTATCCATCCCACTATCCACCCCTCTATCAATCCATCTAACCATCCACCCCTCCATCCATCCATCCATCCATCCAGCCAGCCAGACAGACAGACAGACAGACAGACAGACAGACAGACAGACAGACAGACAGACAGACAGACAGACGGACAGACTAAGGCTTGCAGTAAACATTTCGCCAAGCATAATTTGTCACAAAGGTATCTAAAACCCGGACCAAAAACCGCCAGAGCAGATAATTCAGAGAAAGTATGGCACAGGCAAATCCCGACGCGCTACAACCGGACTGGGAGTACGTTCCAAAATCCCGGGATCCGAACCCGATGTACGCGCCAAACACCGTTTACACTGACTTAGATTCGACGCGAGAGTGTGATTCTCCCCCTGGTAGGCCTACTGACAACGACGACTGTCCTCGGTCCCACCCATGTGCTGGTAGTGAAACACACCAAGACAACAATGAAATCTCCTACAGGCCAGCTAGCAACGATAACACTGGCTCTGTCCAGCCACATGAGGATGATGATAATGCCAACAAAGATGGCACCCCCAACAATAATCATATTGCATATGAAGAAGATGGAGAAGCCGCCACCAGGCCAGCTAACAACGCAGCCGATCCCTGCCTCCAATCATGTGCTGTTACTCTTCAAAATGAAACTGTCTTCTGGTCAGCTAACAGTGATACAAATCCCTGCATCCAACCATACGCAGTTAGATACCAGGAACGCAACGACCTAAGTAATGGTCGCCCACTCCCAAGGATAGATGTTGCAGCTGAAAATAGACAAACAGCAAACATTGCCTCTGATGATGTTGACATTCGACCATATGCTGTCGCATACATGAAACAGGATGACATTGAGTCTAACACAACGTCATGGGACATTCACACCCAAGCGAGACAGTCCTTGCAGATGCCAACAGCGGCTTCAAACAACATCAATGATGTCTTGGCCAACTCGTCAAACAGTGATGCAAGCCCTTCTAATCTTGAAAGTGAGCAGAGACAACATGTCCCAAATGCGCTTCACTCAAATCCGATGTACGTGCCAAACGTTCAGCATCCTACAGTTTGCGGTAAGCTGTCTCCATATTTCAAAACATTTGAATATTCGCACGATTGAGTCCTAGCCTGTTTCAAGGCAAATCTAAGCCTTAACGTTAAGATTGATACGAGATCAGAACAAGTTTTCCATCAAGCTGGACATACTATCTGTGACGCTACACCGTTTGTATATGACAATTATAGTCAAGGTCGAAATCTCCAACTTCTGAAGAGAAATCTTTGTCATTTTTTCGCGGTAATCGGTACTTTCTCATGACCATTAATTTTTTTATTTGATTCAATTGCTGTAATGTGGATTTTTTTCAGAATGTACACGTCACCAGGCGTGCTTAGCTGCAGCAATGCCAATGGCTACATTCCTTGTGTTGTGCATTGTCGTCGGAGTCTTTCTCCGTGTATCCTTTTATACCAACCCAGCAGCAGTATGCTTGTGCATTATTACCTTGTCTCGTTTGGGATTTTTTTGACCATTTTAGGACACATTTATTCATAATTAGTGCTTTACGCTCAAAACAGTCACTCAAGGAACTGGATAAGATCATATCCAGTTGCTTGGCTAACTGATTTTGGCGTATCTTATTGTACCGGTATCTTTACCTTCATCGACGTGATTGGTGCTTTATTGATGAGGTTTGGCTCTTGAATTTACTTTTAAAGTGACCACATTGTGCTTTTAGCAATAAAGTTTGAAAATCCGGGGTCATTACGCAGAATTTGACAGGGTCAGGGGCACACAAATATCTTTAAGACCTGATTATTTATCACATTTATTTAGCACTGAAAAGATAAAGATAAATAAAAAAGATAAATGTCGTGATAACTGAAAAAGTTGTGATAAAGGATTTAGGTTTTTATATCACATTAATTGACCAAATGAGTGTTACTACAATCTTCTTCTGGAGAATTAATGTGATAGCAACCCCTTTATCACATTAATTCTCCAAACAGACTTTCAGAATTCTTCTTCTGGAGAATTAATGTGATAGCAACCCCTTTATCACATTAATTCTCTAAAGTGTGAACCAGGAGTCTTCTTCTGGAGAATAAATGTAATAGCAACCCCCTTATCACATTAATTCTCCAAAGAGAGAACCAGAATTCTTCTTCTTGAGAATAAATGTGATAGCAACCCCCTTATCACATTAATTCTCCAAAGAGAGAACCAGGATTCTTCTTCTGGAGAATAAATGTGATAGCAACCCCCTTATCACATTAATTCTCCAAAGAGACTTTCAGAACTATTCTTCTGGAGAATAAATGTGATAGCAACCCCTTTATCACATTAATTCTCCAAAGAGAGAACCAGGAGTCTTCTTCTGGAGAATTAATGTGATAGCAACCCCCTTATCACATTAATTATCCAAAGAGACTCTCAGAATTCTTCTTCTTGAGAATAAATGTGATAGCAACCCTATTATCACATTAATTTTCAAAAGAGAGAGCCAGGAGTCTTCTTCTGGAGAATAAATGTGATAAAGGCCTCTTCGTATCAGTTTGCGGTTAACGTCACTAGCTCGCCGCATGCAATCGTTTCCGGTTTTCGTTGTTGTGCGACGTCTCGATTCGTGATTTGCGCCAATTCCGTTCCGACTTAGAGTCCATTTTTTCTTTAAAAAAAATCAAAGATAAAGGCAGTTATATCTCACCATTAACATCATTAACAACGTATGAGCTATGTATCACTTTAAGTAAAGCGTATTGCCTTCGTTAACTAGTGGCATAGTTATGAATGTCACTGCAAATCGTACTGTTGAGTAGCAAGTGTGAACTAATACAAGTCTACCAATAGAAAGTGCATACCGTACTCGCCGAGGTAACCTTGTCAGGATATTGCTTAGAGTACGTACGGAGACCAAGGTACGGACACAATGACATGTGTAGTCTTTGCCAGTTAGTGGCAAACCCTTATCACATTAATTCTCCAAAGAGAGAACCAGGGATCTTTCTGGAGAATTAATGTGATAGCAACCCCCTTATCACATTGATTCTCCAAAGAGAGACAAAACTTATACAGTTTTCCCCAAATTAAGGACGTTATATAACCAACAGAAGTGTATGTACGTAACATTCATAAAGTTTCTCCCCAAATCAAGGACAATATATAACACCCGAATGTAACGTGTGTGGTGTTTAATTCCGGAAACGATTGCATGCTGCGAGCTAGTGACGTTAACCGCATACTAATACGAACAGGCCTTTATCACATCTATTCTCCAGAAGAGGAATTCTGGTTCTCTCTTTGGAGAATTAATTTGATAAAGGGGTTGCTATCACATTTATTCTCCAGAAGAAGAGTCCTGGTTCTCTCTTTGGAGAATTAAAGATATAAGAGGGTTGCTATCACATTTATTCTCCAGAAGAAGAATTCTGGTTCTCTCTTTGGAGAATAAATGTGATAAGGGGGTTGCTATCACATTTATTCGCCAGAAGAAGAATTCTGGTTCTCTCTTTGGAGAATAAATGTGATAAGGGGTTGCTATCACATTTATTCTCCAGACGAAGAATTCTGGTTCTCTCTTTGGAGAATAAATGTGATAAGGGGTTGCTATCACATTTATTCTCCAGACGAAGAATTCTGGTTCTCTCTTTGGAGAATAAATGTGATAAAGGGGTTGCTATCACATTTATTCTCCAGAAGAAGATTTCTGTTCTCTCTTTGGAGAATAAATGTGATAAGGGGGTTGCTATCACATTTATTCTCCAGAAGAAGAATTCTGGTTCTCTCTTTGGAGAATAAATGTGATAAGGGGGTTGCTATCACATTTATTCTCCAGAAGAAGATTTCTGTTCTCTCTTTGGAGAATAAATGTGATAAAGGGGTTGCTATCACATTTATTCTCCAGAAGAAGAATTCTGGTTCTCTCTTTGGAGAATAAATGTGATAAAGGGGTTGCTATCACATTTATTCTCCAGAAGAAGATTTCTGTTCTCTCTTTGGAGAATAAATGTGATAAAGGGGTTGCTATCACATTTATTCTCCAGAAGAAGAATTCTGGTTCTCTCTTTGGATAGTAAATGTGATAAATGGGTTGCTATCACATTTATTCTCCAGAAGAAGAATGAAAATCCTTGTTGGCGAAAAAATGAGACAAATGTTTTACTTATCACTATCACATATTTTGTAATTATCAAGCTTTTCATGAGAAATATTTTTTTGAGCTAAAAGAATGAGATAAATAGCTAACTCTAAATATCTAATTGTAACAGGGTTTAGAAAATCAATGAACCACGATGAACCAATGACACTTCAAGTATTGCTGACACTTCACGTTGTTTTTCACTTTTTTGTTTTCGTTTATTGCACCTACTTTTTTGCACCACCACCGGCCATACTACTTTGCACCTACCTGGCCGGGATACCCCGTAGTGGATTTTGGCCAGTATGTAATATAGATAGATAGATAGACAAGATAACCATCTTTTTACAGCCGACAGCGATTGTGACTACTACCGTTACCCCTGGTCCTGATCAGACCGGATTCTACAGTTCTGTCCCCACACCGTCGGCAGTCTTTTACAGCTCACAACGTGAAGGTGAGACCAACTAGAAACTACACATGCAATTGCTTAAGTCAGAATTTCTTTGGGGGTAAAATTAAAGCCATATTTCCTCCAGAAGAGAGTGTTATTTTCTAAAGATCACATCTTTATGTACACAAAATCGACTAAACTTGTACAAAAATAATCACACATAATCACAGATAAGTAAATAAATTAATTAATGAGTATTGCACCACCCCCCCCCCCCCATCGGGTGGGGAAGTTCCGAATAAATTTTGGGGTTAAATAAATAGAAGACCTAAGTTTCTAAGGATGGAAAATGACCTATTCACACACATGCTGCAAACATTTTTTTTATCGGACCTCGATTTCATAAGAGCGCTAAATATTATTAGTAGAACCAGAACACTCTCTTGTGGAGTACAGTATGGCTTTAATACCCCCCTCACATTAGGCGCGATTCGATCGGACGACTAGTTTACGAGCTCTAAATGACATTTTCGTGAGTAAGACGTCCGGTGTTCTCACGATCATCTTGCGATTTTTAGGGATCGCCGGCAATTTTCAGGAGTCTTACGACGGTCGCGGTGCAGCGAAACATGTTCTTAACATAAGCGACAAGTCGCAGGAGATCTCCGAGATCGCAGAGCTCGTTACCGAGTCGCAGATCGTGCGTGAAAATCGTGCGTACCTCGCAAGGGTATCGGTCAATAGTCTTGCGTCAATCCAACGATTGAAGACCGATAGGCGAGCACAGACATATAGTTATTAATCATCGAGCGCAAATCGGATGGCGAACGCCCGTTAGTCGGGCGACGTTCGGGCGACGTTCACCCGACTTCCGATTGTTTACAAATATTGAATTTCTGGGAATGTGAGGGTAATTCTAACATTGTGGCCCCTGTGGCAGTATGTAGGCTGGCTTTGTGACACACTTTCCTTTCTTGTGTCATTTCTATTATTTATGCCCGCGCATTCCATTCATTGGTTAAAAAGATTCCGACAACAAAATAAGCAACATTTATTGATCTCTTGCCTTTTTGAGGAACGTTTAGTGTTCCCTTGTCCGCGTGCAAAAGGTCATGGGAGGTTCATTATCATAGATTTATTCACCGTCGATCGCACGAGGCTCGCTTATATGTGAGGGGGACAGATTTTGGCGAAAAATACGCAAGACCATCTTAAGATCTTAAAATCAGCCAACCTTCCTGCGATCGCGAAGTACGTCCGAAGATCGTATATAATGTGAGGGGGGTACAAGGACGGGACCGCGTAGCGCAGCTGGACTGTGTTCGGCCCGTGACCGAGAGGTTGCGGGTTCGAATCCAGCTGACGTGCTAACGATCTTGTGCCCTTGGGAAAGGCACTTTACACGACTTTCCTCACTTTACTCAGGTTAACATTAATATCTAGCTTCGGCTGTATACAAATATAATAAATGTTGTACATGTGAGTCTTGCACACACAATTTTTATTACTTCTTGCAGAAAATCCTGACAGAATGATGCAGAAGATCACTTTCGGTGGTAAAGGAAATGAACCTGGGAAATTTAGATTGAACTACGGAGTGGCTGTGTCTGATGACAATGAAATATTTGTGGCTGATAACGTCAACAACCGGGTCCAAGTCTTCAGCATAAATGGGAGCTTTCTGCGCCTCTTTCCAACGGTGGTGCCGGGTGAGGATACGAAAATTTTCCCTGTCAGTGTTGGTATTGGCGTGGAACCTGGCTACCTGTGGGTAATTGGAGTTTTATATGGCGCCGAACTTAATGCACGTGTCGTTAAGTACCGTAGGGACGGCCTGCTAATAGAGAAGTTCGATGTACACTTAATGGGTCGTTATCCCTGTCCCATTATTGCAATAGACGTGCGCAACAACAAAGTTATCGTGGGAGAGGCAGATACAATAAGGATGTTCCAGCCAAATGGCTCTCTCGTTCGGAGTTTTAAAGCGTTCAGTAAAGAGCAAGGCGTGAGAATCAATGGAGTCATATCTGACAACGAAGGAAACATCTTTCTGACGAACTACAAAAGTGTTCACGTGTACAGTCACTTGGGAGTTAAGATATTCGAATTTGGAGACTTTGGCCGCGATGAGGGCCAACTGAGATCCCTCAAAGGTATTTCTATCGGCCCCTTGGGTCACATCATCGTGGCAAACAGTGGCAACAACAGGGTTGACATGTTCACAAGCCAGGGGAAGTTTGTCCGTACTGTCGCGAACATTACAGATCCGTGGGGTCTGGCCGTGGGGCCGGATGGACAGTTGGTGGTGTCTAACCCACACGACGGTACTGTAACCATCTTTCCACGCCACGTGGTGTTTTCTTGAAACTCCTCCGTATGTGAGACACCGCTCTGCCACACTCCAGAGACAAGACCAGACAATAGTAGCTCCTGACATCCCTTTCTAATACTGTAAAATGCAGAAATGTTCGCGGTCGCCACTTCACCGCGAACTTTAAACCACCGCGAACATTTTTCTATTATGACATTCGACTGCAGTCTACGAGGGGTGATCAATAAGTTAATGAATAAAGATTTGAAAGATTTGAAAGCTCACCCAGAAATAATAAGCACAACTCAAATTTTGAGGCACAACTTCATAGTATGGAGCCTTTTATCAATATCCTCAAACTTTTAAATCATTGCAGTCATTACTTTACGGGCATTCATTTTTTGCAAATCAGAATGTAAGTGGCGAGAAAAAAGTGGAGTGAATTGTGATCAGACATGTACTTGTGAGGGTCGAGTTCCCCATGCCGTAAATTAACAAAAGACATTGTCAAAATATTTGATAATGATTCTCTTCCTATTTCAAGCAAAAAGAATTGGGTGTCTGACTTCCAGCAACGCAAGTTGACCCCTACACTCAGGTCAGGTCAATTATCCATATTTTTTCCTTCTCCCTTACCTAACATTAGTGGGTGTCGCCCGCAAAGTAATGATCACAATAATTTCTTGGGGCCTGGGGTCAGAAAAAGCCAGCAATCAGCGACCCAGAACAAAAGAAATGGCCAGCAAAAGTGTATTATGAGCTAAAAAAAAGGCCCTAGAGAGCCTGCTATGGAGGCTAGTGTTACCCCTACAAAGATAAGCTATGATCTCGAGCAATTTAGTCTATTTAGTCGATGGACACTCGAAAATCTGATGTTTTGTTAATTTGAGATGTATCACATGTCGGACAACAGTGACGGCCGGGGTGCCTTTGCTGCAAAGTGTACTTTGTTCTGTTTGTTACGTCAGGGTCATGAATTCAAAAGCGTGCGTAACCAAAGATGCTTCCGCCATGACCTTGTTGAGCGCAACCGCATTACGTGATCGGCGTACAAAATTTTGCAGGTGCCGTTACATTAGCCGGGATTAGGTAGACAACTTGATCCCTCCAATGTCTGCTCACAGCGTTGTCGTCAAGGTTTAGTACCGTTTTAGAATAACAACCATCCTGTTCGTCACATCTGGGCTGTCTGGTGGATCTTCGACATACATTTCTCAGCCTTGTTTCGGACGCTCAACCGTGTCGAACATTTCAACATGGCGGAATCGAAACTTCTGAATCGGCTCTCAGAAGACTTCCTCGAGTGTCAGATCTGCCTGCAGCCCTACCGCCGGCCCAAGGTACTGTCTTGCCTTCATTCCTTCTGCCAGCAGTGTCTTAAAGAGCTTTTGAAGAAACAAAAGGTCAAAACCGAGCTAGATTGCCCCACCTGTCGCAGGAAGACTTTACTTCCGGGTGGCGGGGTCGCGGAATTGAAAGATAATTTCTTCGTGGAGAGCCTGAAGGACACGGTTGACGTCCACAAGAAGCTGACTAATGAAGGAGAGAGTCTGGTCTGTGGTAGCTGTGAGACCAAGTCAGGGGCGGAGTCATTCTGTACGGAATGTGGTGAGATTTTGTGTGACGAATGTGTAGCAATTCACCGTCGTCTAAAGGTCACTAGAGGTCACCAGGTGATCGGCGTAGAGCAGCTCAAGGCCGAATCCGACACCGTTAAGATCAAGCCTCGTCCCCTGCCACCGTGTAGGATCCACTCACAGGAGACTCTGAAGTTGTTCTGCGTCGACTGTAGCGAGGCTATTTGTCAGGTATGCACCGTTCTGTCACACAAAGATCACAAGTACGAGTATTTCACCGACACAGCTGCGAAGGCAAAAGAAGACATACGCGCTCTTCTTGCGAAAACAGAGAAGAAAATGCTGGATCTTAAGAATGCTGATCAACAGGCGAAAGCACAGAAGACCGATCTCGAGAAAAATGTCTCCGAAACTAGTGAAAAGATCAAGAGGAAAGCAGAGAAAACTAGGAAGGAGTTAGTTGCCCTTGTCAATCAACAAGAGACCGAGTTACTGAGTTATGTAAACACAGTGAGCCAGACCAGGAGTAAGGAGTTCTCCACCACTATAGAAGAGATAGAAACGACGACTGTGGCGTTAGAGAGCGCGGCAGAGTTCGGACGGAACATCGTGGATCACGGATCGGAGTTTGACATCATGGCGGTCAGCGGAGACGTGAACAGCAGACTAAAGAAACTGTTACAGGTAGAGCTTACCAACATTACAGATGAATTACCTGCGAAGGCTTACATCGCTTTTGAGGAGAAGGAGACGTCAAACAAGTTGAAGCCTTGCATGGGAGAAGTCAAGACAACGCAGGGTAAGATTTAGAAGCACTATGTAGAATTTGTGACAGTCTATCAACCACTGCTTTTAAAGAAAAAAACAAACCCCAAGAAAGTAAACTTATTGATCTTTATTTGATCAGGCATTACTTAATTACTTATCTCTTACTTGAACAGTAGTACGTATTCTGTACAGGCAATAAGTATTTCTGGCATAAGTATAAGCATGATCTTGCAAATAAAAAAAATATATGTTTTTTAATTGTGGAAAGCTGAGACTATTTTGGAAAGATGTTGAAAATGTGTTGCGTGGAAAAGATTTACATGTCACAATAACAAAACCACTTATATTTCTTGGAGTCAGTAACATCTGTCTTGTAAACAGAGTAATTAGTATTGCAAAGTTCTCTATTTTTAAAGAGTGGTTGAGACATGTAGATAAGGATACAAAGATATACAGCAACATATTTCAAACATTTTTGACAGACTTAAGGTTAATGTTGTACATGAATTGAAATATTCATGTTTTCTAAACATATGGAGTATGGAACAAGAAAGACAAAGTCTTGAGTAATTGCTGTCTTGCCCACAAGCTGGCAATATGACTGGTACTGTTGAGTTGCAGATGTATCCGCATTTATCTGTATTTCGATACTTGCCATTTAATACTTTTGTTCTCCCTTCGTGAGCACTTACTTGTTGCATTTTATGATGGGAGTGGAGCTAAGTGTTTTAGTACCAACGGTCATTGTAAAGAGGTACTAAGTTACATTATGGTTACCATGAACTTGATGACTATCATCTGCAGGACTCTGTTCGCCACTTCTTTCTTCAGACAGAACTAGTGTAGTACTGAAGTCAGGGGACATGTTGTGAACTATAATAGCTCGTTAAATGTATATGTATATTTGACGTAATCTATTTTTTGTTATTGTTTGTTACCATGGTTACTTGCACACTTGATTGTGTCATTAATTGTATCATTGTGAATGAATAATGCAATGTTTAAAAAAAAAGTTAAAAAAATAAAAAAATAAAAAAATATACATATCCCCAATTTATATGCGGTACATACACAGCTCTTCAAACCTTTGTATCAATGTTTTCATATTTTTCTTAACGAAGGAAAATAATCTTACGGCAAATTATTTAAGTCATGTTTTCTTAGTGATGACTTGAAAGTCAGTATTGACTCTTAAAGACAGACTATATACACCCTCCAGAATGCTATATTATGGACTGGGTTTAATCAGTCCAAATGACTATCTTTATCTTATCTTCCACATTTTGTACCAATAAGATTCAGGTTTCCGTACTGCCCGTTTCACGACCCTCGGTACCACCGGCCGTCTGGGCCCGACCAGCCTGGGGACCCACTACCGCGGACAGGACCACGAGGGGCTGGTGCAGCTGAAGGACGGGATTCAGTACTTCACTGTACCGTATACTGGGCAGTACAGGGTAGAGGCGGCAGGTATTCTGATAAATTATTTTAATGAGGTAAAAGACCTACTTTAGGTTTTTTTACTTGGTTAAAGTAGACCATGATTACGAAAACCCTTATTCACCATTTTCTAATTCCTCTGTAGAATCTCAATTGGTTTAATCCCAGTTCAAAATTTGTACTTTCAAGGTTCTGCTGCCGGTTGGGGTGTAAACGATCCCAAGTCCGCCAGAGGGCGTGGTGCGGTAGTCAGGGGGACCTTTCAACTGCAGAAAGGTAGGATTCCTGATGATCACCACATTGTACTGGACACAACCAGTTATAGTGTGTTTGCATTTACGGATTTACATTTATAAATTGACGACTGTTTTTATTTCGACCTTGCTTTTAACAGACAAGAACAAAGGAAGGGTAGACAACCATAGTCTTGTAAAATATGTGTTATTCTTACGAGGTAGAACATAAAAACGAGTAAAGCATTCCCTTCTTGCAATGTCATTAAGTTACGCCAAACGATTATTCAATTCAGATATTTCATTGGTTCCTTTTGGCGTGATAGGTATATGAAAAATGATATTTCATTAATGTATATTTTGTACCTCGATGATATTACAGCGATAATTACATCGTGTAATATCATCATATTGAATGGGTTAGACGTGCATATATAAAAAGGTTAAGGTGTAAAAACTGTTTTGTGATTTTAGGTGAAGTGCTGAAGGTACTAGTTGGCCAAGAGGGAGGGAAGAACAAGTACAAAAGTGCGGTCGGCGGTGGAGGCGGGACCTTCGTCACCAAGACGGACAACACGCCGCTGATCGTGGCGGGGGGTGCGGGGGGAGGGAATGGCGGCCCTAGAAGGAACCCCAACAGTGACGGTACAACCGAGATATCAGGGCAGTGCAGCTTAGGTGGTGATACTAACTTTGCAGGAGGTTCTGACGGAAAAGGCGCCACACAAGGACATGCTGACTTTGTAGGTGGGGGAGGCGGGGGGCTCCTAACGGACGGCGCGAGCGGGAAAATCAGCTTTGGTGAAATTGATGGGAGTAATGGGGGTGAGGGTGGGAAAGCTTTCGTGAACGGTGGAGTCGGTGGGAGGGCGGTGTACAACAATGCAGAGGGCGGTTTTGGAGGAGGGGGAGGGAGTTATGGCCATGGAGGTGGGGGAGGAGGAGGAGGGGGTGGGTACTCAGGAGGAGGGAGGGGGAGAGCTGTATGTGGTGCCTGTGGGGGTGGAGGTGGTTCCTATAACTCAGGATCAGACACTAGCGGTGAAGGAGGGGCCAATGATGGGCCTGGGTATGTTATAATTACTAAGGCGATATAGATACGTTACCAAACCTGATACAAACATACTTTTGCCAAACAACATCTGACAACAAAAGGTTAACATGATTCCCAAGTTCATTGGATTAATTGTGGGTCTATTAATTACATCAACAAGTTAACATTAATTTACTTACTAATTTGCTTCACCTGTTTATTTTTAGATAATGTTGATTGTTGTGAATGTGTAAATAATACATATCCGTTTTCAGCACAGTACATAATTCATTCATTTCATTTTATCTTGAGCAGCCACAGTGTGGCGGTAATATGTATGAAGCGCCAGTTTATTCACATATGTCATAACTTACTGACGATACAATATCACCCGAGACGCTGCAAAGTTACTTTTAGTAAGTATGCCAACTACTTGCACTATGCTAGCTGAATATTTGTTGTCTTGCAGCACTAGAACTTGGGTTTTTAGAAGTTAGAATTTTGACTGTCATAAATCCGGATGTTTGAATGCTGAGAAATAATATGGGCAGACACTTACCCCAGATAACATGTTTCCACATCATTGATTCATTTTGTAAAAGAAATGTTCACCGTATGAACAATCCAAGATCTATGTCATGAATGATGATAAAGAATGGATTCATATCTCACTATAGAAGCACACGAACACTTCATTTTTTAAACCTTCCAACCCTTAAATCAGAAATCACATATAGCAGACGCCGGCGGGAAACCTGTCCATCCAACAACACGATAAAATGGTGCATTGTCTAGTCTCTACCAGACTCCCGCCTGGCCGATTAGATGTTAGAAATATGGGACTTTGGCCAAGTTAGGAATAAAAGCCTAGTAGGAGTTCATTTGCCTAGGAGTGAACTGACCGGTCAGCGGTGAGGAAATAAGTCCTCTGGCCGGTCGACTCCTTTTTCAATAATTATTAGACCACCTATCCACGGAGCCTGGTAGAGGCTAAGCATTGTCTGTGACATTGAAGTAAGGTAGCATTCACAGTAAAGGGTAAAGATTTGTACTGCAAAAAGTTACCCACATCGATTCTATTAGTAAGCACAACTCGTAGTACACCATTGAACAAACATCCAGTAACTAAACTTTGTAATGTATATGAACCGTACACGTACAGCGTCGAGGAACCATGGTCACTGTTAATCTACAAGCAGATCCTATGGTAGCATAAGATAGTGTCAAAAGCTGACAGAGGAGAGAAGCCAGCCTAGGAGTGTGTTTGGACACCTCTTGGCTGACTACACTCTTTGGCCAGTTTGGTACTATTTTATGCCATTGAAGGATCTGCTTGGGGATTAGGTCACTGTGTCAACTAATACGTGCTTTGTTCGGACATTCATGATAGTTGCTGGTTTTCCTGCCTGAAAGTCTGATGTGGTCTAAAATGTTTTTAACAGTTTGTACAATACACATGCTTATGTGATACTCAGTGTTAGAGCTACATGGTTTTAATGTATCTTCAGAATGTCAGTCTAATGTGATATTCTGGCTATTTGAGATGTATCATTGTGGATATTGTTGCCACCAATTGTACTTTGTCCTGTTTGTTTAGGGCAAGCAATGTACACGTACGTCAATACAGTATCGCCACGAATGTAGCGGTGTGTTTGGTAAATGTTTAACATGTGCTCTTCGAATAGTGTCGCTTAAAGTGGAGCAAACTTTTCGTTGATTTACGGTACGCCACCTTATCACATGACCATCGTGAATATCGCCATATTTGTCAGCCCGCCATTTTTAAGGCACCGTTACAAGTAGACAACTCCGTCCCGCCAACGTCTGCTCACACCGTTAACCTCAAGGTTTAGTAGTGGTTTAAGATAACAACCTTCCCTTCGTAATTCCTGGACTGTCTAGCGGGTCTTTGACACAGAAGATTTTATTTCTCAGCATTCTGTTGGACATTCAACTCTCGAACTTTTCAACATGGCGGAATCCAAACTTCTGAATCGGCTCTCAGAAGACTTCCTTGAGTGTCAGATCTGCCTGCAGCCCTACCGCCGCCCTAAGGTACTGTCTTGTCTTCATTCCTTCTGCCAGCAGTGTCTTGAAGAGTTTCTGAAGAAACAGAAGGTCAAAACAGAGCTAGATTGCCCCACCTGTCGCAGCAAAACTTTACTTCCGGGTGGCGGGGTCGCGAAACTGAAAGATAATTTCTTCGTGGAGAGCCTGAAGGACACGGTTGACGTCCACAAAAAGCTTACTAATGAAGAACAGAGTCTGGGCTGTGGGAGCTGTGAGACCAAGTCAAGGGCGGTGTCATTCTGTACGGAATGTGGTGACTTTCTGTGTGACGAATGTGTAGCAATTCACCGTCGTATAAAGGTCACCAGAGGTCACCAGGTGATCGGCGTAGAGCAGCTCAAGGCCGATTCCGACACCGTTAAGATCAAGCCTCGTCCCCTGCCACCGTGTAGGATCCACTCACAGGAGACCCTGAAGCTATTTTGCATCGACTGTAGAGAGGCAATTTGTCAGGTATGCACCGTTCTGTCCCACAAGGACCATAAGTACGAGTATTTCACCGACACAGCCGTGAAGGCAAAAGATGACATACTCGCTCTTCTTGCTAAAACAGAGAAGAAGATCCTGGATCTTAAGAATGCTGACCAACAGGCACTGACACAGCAGACCGAGCTGGAGAAAAATGTGACCGAAACTGTTAAATCGATCAAGAAGAAGGCAGAGCAAATTAGGAAGGAGTTAGTATCTCTTGTCAATCAACAAGAGGCCGAGTTACTGGACTGTGTTAACACGGCGAGCCAGACCCGGAGTAAGGAGTTCTCCACCGCTATAGAGGAGATAGAAACGGTGACTGTGGCGTTAGAGAGCGCGGCAGAGTTCGGACGGAACATCGTGGAGCACGGATCGGAGTTTGACATCATGGTGGTCAGTACAGACGTGAACAGTAGACTAAAGAAACTGTTACAGGTAGAACTTGCCGACATTTTAGAGGAGTTACCTGCAAAGGCTTACATTGCTTTTGTGCAGGACGATTCGTCATACATGGTTAAGCTTCGCCTGGGAGAGGTAAAAACAACGCAGGGTAAGATTCACAAGTCATACAAAGGTATACATCTGCTAGAGTCATTACTAAAATGACACACCCTATGTAACATTCATAATTAGATATTCAAAATTTATGCTAATGTGATGACGTAATTGGTCGAAATCCAAGCTGGCCGACTACATACACATACATACATATTCATTCTATATCATGATAAAATCTCGGATTGCATCGCTACTTTGTATTTTCATACAGAAGAAACATTCATATTAACGTTTTCAATCCGTTTTCATGTGATTTTAGGGTTATACGTTGACAATGTATCTGAAGACTGGTTGATGATCCAAGATGGCGGATTGAAAGTGATAGCTAAAATGCATATGACGTCATTTTATGACGAAATAGAACATGTTCGAAATAGAATTGGGGTTCTACCTGGTTCTAGTTGGTCGATCAGGATTGGTCCATGAATATTTGTACCAATAAAATTCAGGTTTCCGCACTGCCCGTTTCACGACCCTCGGTACCACCGGCCGTCTGGGCCCGACCAGCCTGGGGAGCCACTACCGCGGACAGGACCACGAGGGGCTGGTGCAGCTGAAGGACGGGATTCAGTACTTCACTGTACCAGATACCGGGAAGTACTGGGTAGAGGCGGCAGGTGGGTTGATGAAAGAGTTTGATGAGTTCAAAGATCTACTTAATTTGTTTAGCTTAAGTACAGCACGATTACTCTGAAAATACCATATTTGGCATTGTCTTCTATAGAATTTAGATAGGTATTTGTACTTCCAAGGTTCTGCCGCCGGTTGGGGTGTGCAAGACCCCAAGTCCGCCAGAGGGCGCGGTGCGGTGGTCAGGGGGACCTTTCAACTGCAGAAAGGTAGGGTTCCTGATGATCACCGTATTGTACTATGCACAACCACTCGCCACACTTTCATTTCTAAATTGACGATTGGTTTCTGCTTCAACTGGCTGTTAAGAGACAACGACACTTAATGGGGACTTGGCCACCGGCCGCGGCACTTCCGTTAAGTCATTCAATTAAAAGAGGGAGACCATGTACAATGTATAAACACCGTAGCCCATTTGTGCGATTCAACTGAGCTATACGTCAAATAATCATTTAGATGACTTTTTACGGAGTGGCTGATAAAAGAAAGCTGTTGGCATGCTATCTGAAACGAATCTTTAGATGATTTCTCCATGTTCCTTGATTTATTACCTTCACCAAGACATTTAAATTTTGGTCCCGTTTGACTGTGCGTGCGTCCGTCTGTGAACAGCATAACTTTAGTCTTGGTTGGATGCTGATGAGATTTAGTAGGTGAGAAGGGGTCAGGAATACGAAGGTAACGTTCAATAATTGAGCCTAGCGTCGTTTTAAGGTACTGCAGCGGAACTTCCGTTTTGAACATCTAGTGTTCTGGACATGCTGTGGTGGTGAATTTGAGTGGTAGACAGCTCTTGGGACAGAAACTGCTGTAGGTTTGGGCCCCTTAGAGTTTTTTAACTGAAGGCGCCGATTTTGGTTCAAATATTGGGCGAGAATAGCTCAAGAGTGTGTTCACCGATTGTCACATTTTTGTATGTAGATAGTCTAAGTTATGTGTACATAATGAAATACTTATTATGCAAATAAAAAGCTAATGAAGACCTTATCTGAGCTCGGCCGAAAAGCCACGCCGAGAGTTTCTGTTTTCCTTCCAGGAGAGAAAGTAGTCCGTTCCATGACTCCGGGCGTCAACACGCCTGACAAGAAAGCTTGTCACTGCAGTATTTAGTCCCCTATCTTCTTAATTTCAAGTAAGTTACAATAAATAATATTTCAGCTTCATTTTGTACTATTATAAATTTTTCAGCCGCTGTTTTATCGCTTTCCCGTCAACATTAGGACCCGAAAACAGATGATTTTCGTGTTATTTCCCCTCTTGTTTTTACCATGGTGTAGATTTCAAACCTACACGAATTAAATGTGTATGAAAGATTCTACTTTTTGTCGGTTTATGACTTATTATCGATTTCGAGGGCGAAACGCAAATGCCTCGTAATTCCGCAAAGTCATGCCATGATTTTGATTCCAGAATAGAACGCACCCGGTTTGACTTGTAGGTACATATCTACCATGGAAAGGTCCTCGCTCCAGACGTTATGGCCGAAATTTTGTTAACGGTGGCCCCCAGTTTGTGAGTTCCGAGTTTCAAGTCAATATACCGATACGAATTTATGCAGATCTAACTTCAAAACTTCTGACTGACTGTCGCAGTGAACCCCACGCCGTTTTGAGACAGATTTGGGTTCTATGGCCCCCGGGCGTCGGTACTACTTACTAGAAAACTTACTATACAATCAACATTTCATCACATTTGCAATTTCTAAGCTTCCCATGTTACTCATATGGATGTTTTTACGTCGACTTTTAGCTGTACCCATTTGATGATATGACCTAAAATCAGTTGATGTTAGTGCTAATTCCCCATCGCGTTTTACCTACCAGGAGGTTTAAAAACAAAAAGCAGTCTAGTGAGTAAAATAGGCCAAATTCTCCATTTCCAGGTGGTATATGGCATGTATTCAATTTCGACAAAATCCGCTTAAATACGAATCGCGCGACGCCACCTCATCAGAGGTGTCCGAAATAGAATGCGTAAGCGCCGCCCTTTCCACAGAGCGCATGCCAGACCCGCACCACTGTATTAACATACTAGTTATCGTAAAACTAAGATAACATTTGTTAATTCAGCCCGTCTTTACTTATCTTTTTTATGTATCATTTGATAATACATGAGAGGTATATTGGTACGGTAAGTTGTTTTCAAATGTCATCTGCACTCGAATCAACCATACCGACGCCTTGCAACATTTGGGCGTAAAATAGTCGAGAAGGTGACCTCAGTAGACATGGAAATACAAACCTTCCCAGATTTCAAACCAACAAGATTTTCACAAGAAATAAAGTCGAAGTTTCAACAATTCTAGTTCACTAGTCATTGTAGACAGAATCGAGGGCGAAACGCAAATGCCCCGAAATTAAAGTTCGTCGAAAATCTTGCTCAGTATGGCACCGCCATTTTGCTATTTTCACCGTGTAATAGATGTGATCATGAAACCAGATATAATGGTTGTAAAAACCCCACAAAAAATGGATCATATCGATATTACATGGTATCCTTCTCTGGTACATACAACGCAATCGTTTTAAGAAGGCCGTCAATCAGGTCTAAAGCAGCTGTGAACCTCGGATGAAATTTCAACCACCTGACGCGCGACCATTTTTTCCTCAGCAGCGTTGCTAAGGACCGCGGAGCAATTCGAACTGCAAAGAAAAACTGTTCTAAACACGTTCGACTCAGTACGTGGCTTTTCGGGTGTGATGTATAAGTATGGAGAAAATATGATAATTTCTTAATAGTTGATGATGGGAATTTCATACTTTCAGCATGATAATTTATGGTTCCATGTGAAGGTGAACATTATTGAGGAAACACTATAATACCCTTCTTTGTTAAGATACGACTTTCATACTTTCAAAAACTTAATATATTTGAGCAGAGAAGATGATCAACTGGTACAACATATGCAAATGCGACCTTATTTCCATAACCATTGGGGGAAATTATAATACTTAACTCGTTTTGAGCTATGTTCTACAAGGGTGTCTAAACTTAGTCTAGTACTTCATCGAATCAATTAAATGGCCAGATAATTCCTTCCCACTTGATATCCCGAAGGCATATGACAAATGACATTTCATCAACGTATATTTTGGTTCTCGGTGACATTATGACAGTTACAACAAATCACGATCACGTATGTTGTCACGTGCAGAGCATTTAAAAAAGAATACATTAGGTAATTGTGATATGTCTGCATGTATTTATAATTGTCTTGATGCCAATTCTAGGTGATATATTGAAAATACTTGTTGGCCAAGAAGGAGGGGAGATCAACGTCCTTGGGGAGACCAAGTTCAGCTGTGCGGTCGGTGGTGGAGGCGGAACCTTCGTCACCAAGACGGACAACACGCCGCTGATCGTGGCGGGGGGTGCGGGGGGAGGTTATAGGATGCCTGGTAGGAACCCTAACAGTGACGGTACTACCGTAACAGCAGGGCAGTACAGCTCTGGTGGTGTTACTAACTTTGCAGGAGGTTCTGACGGAAAAGGTGCCACACAAGGAGATAAAGATAATGTAGGTGGGGGAGGCGGGGGACTCCTAACGGACGGCGCGAGCGGGAAAGTTCTCTTTGGTGGTACTGATGGGGGTAATGGGGGTGAGGGTGGGAAGGCTTTCGTGAACGGTGGAGTCGGTGGGAGGGGGGTGTTGTACAATGCAGACGGCGGGTTTGGAGGAGGGGGAGGGAGTGATGGTGCTGGAGGTGGGGGAGGAGGAGGGGGTGGGTACTCAGGAGGAGGGAGGGGGGATAATAAGAATGGTGCCTGTGGGGGTGGAGGCGGTTCTTATAACTCTGGATCAGACACTGGTGGCGAAGGAGGGGCCAATGACGGACCGGGGTATGTTATAATTACCAGGGCGATTTGAATACGACATCAACCCTGACAGAAACATACTCAATTTCTTACAACCAAAAGTTAACCCAGATTTCATTGTTTTCATCAATTGTGTTGTCATTCAGTGCATGTCCAAAAATCTAAGTTGCTCTTTCAAATAATAATACTACTGATTGTTGTGAATGTCTACATGTGGAGACCGTCGCTGGTGTCACCTCTCCGAGGATGAACTGAACTGAACATCATATTTAATATCCGTTTTCAGTACAGTACATAATCTGTAGCAGCAACATTGTGATTGTAATATGTATGGAGTGCCAGTGTATTCAACCGATTGATTACTTACAGTGATCACCAAATACATGTATACCCTGTGAGACGACACAAAACTGCTATTAGGAAGTATGCTAACTATTAACACTATGCCAAATACGAGGGGCGTGCAATAAGTAATGGTCCTGACCCACTTCCAGTTGTCTGATCTAAATGAAATTTTGTATGTGTAATAATTCATATCTCTATGGGTTATGTTGCAAAAGACAGCTCTGAACTAATTGTGGTTTCTGATTTACTGGTGTTTGAACTTAGTCAGGTGCGAAATGGACCAGGTGTGAAATGGAACCAGTTGAGTGTCGCGCAGTGATCCGGTTTTTGTATTTGAAAGGACGCACACCAAAGAAGACTTTTGATGAAATAAATGAAACTTATGGTGATGATGCCCCATCATATGACCTTGTAAAACGCTGGCATCCTGAATTCAAACGTGGCTGGAAGTCTGTGGAAACAGCTCCCAGACCTGGTCGTCCCTCTTGTGCCATTGATGAGGCATCAGTTGGAGGACCAATCTGGGGTGTCCTACAAAATCGGTGTCCAGAGCTGCATCAAACGATGGGAGAAATGCATAACTCTGGGTGATTCCTATGAAGAGAAAGACTAATAACTGTGCCAAGTTTCATTAATCTCCTGCTATGGGAAATGGGTCAGGACCATTACTAATTGCACGCCCCTCGTAGTTGTTGTATCGCGCCCCTTAAGCTTTGGTTTCTAGCTTTGGACATTGGAATTGGAAGCTTGGTAGTAAAACAAATATTTGAATGCTATAAGAAATGATAAGGACAGACACGTACCCAAGAAACATAGTCCTACAGGTTCTTTGTATGAAATGTCTATCGCGCTAAGAACAATCCAAGATGTTTGTTTGTTTGCATGTCATGAATGATAATAAAGTATGGAATAATATCTCACTATAAAAGAACACGCGCATCTTTTTTTAAACTTTCAAACCCCCAAACAAAAATTTCATATAGCAGACACAGGCATAAAATCTGTCCATCCAACAACTCAATAAAATGGTGCATTATGTGCATCATTGAAGTAAGGTAGCATACACAGTAAAACGTAAACAGATAAGTACTTCAAGAAGTTACCCACATCAGTCCTATTAGCTAGCGCAACTCAGAGTACATCATTGAACAAACATGCAGAAACTTAAACTTTGGAATGTATATGAACCGAACCATGGCCACTGTGTCAACTAATACTGGCTGCGTTCGTACATTTATGATAGTTGAAATTACCTGCTGGTAGTCTGTATAGTACACGAGCTTACGTAACACTTAATGTTTACTCCTACATGGTCAAACTATGACTTCAATCAATTCAGTCTATTCATTTCAGTCTTTGAATACTCGAAAATCTGATGTTTTGGTACTTTTAAATGTATCATAGGTCGGACAACAGTAACAGCCGGGGTGTCGCTGCCATCAAGTGTACTTTGTTCTGTTTGTTTAGTGTGGGCCATGCAAGCGTGCGTAAATCGATACGCTTCCGCCATGACCTTGTTGAGCACAACTGCATCACATGATCGGT
The DNA here is from genome assembly GCF_000003815.2 of Branchiostoma floridae. Lineage (NCBI taxonomy): Eukaryota > Metazoa > Chordata > Leptocardii > Amphioxiformes > Branchiostomatidae > Branchiostoma > Branchiostoma floridae. The sequence continues at coordinate 19,187,514 of NC_049990.1, read as the reverse complement.
GTACAAAACCTTAAAGTCATATGTTTGCAAACTCGCCATTTTCAGGTACCGTTACGTTAAGGTAGACAACTCGGTCCCTCCGTTGTCTGCTCACTGGACCGTTGTCGTCAATGTTTGAAAGCGTTTTAAGATAACAACCTTCCCGTTCGTCAAATCAAGACTGTCTAGTGGATATTCAGCATACATTTCTCAGCACTGTTTCGGACGTTTAACCCTCTCGAAGATTTCAACATGGCGGAATCGAAACTTCTGAATCGCCTCTCAGAAGACTTCCTCGAGTGTCAGATCTGCCTGCAGCCCTACCGCCGACCCAAGGTACTGTCTTGTCTTCATTCCTTCTGCCTGCAGTGCCTCGTAGAGCTTTTGAAGAAACAAAAGGTCAAAACCGAGCTAGATTGCCCCACCTGTCGCAGCAAGACTTTACTTCCGGGTGGTGGGGTCGCGGAACTGAAAGATAATTTCTTCGTGGAGAGCCTGAAGGACACGGTGGACGTCCACAAAAAGCTGACTAATGAAGGAGAAAGTCTGGTCTGTGGGAGCTGTGAGACCAAGTCAGGGGCGGAGTCCTTCTGTACGGATTGTGGCTTCTTTTTATGTGACGAATGTGTAGCAATTCACCGTCGTATAGCGGTGACCAGAGGTCACCAGGTGATCGGCGTAGAGCAGCTCAAGGCCGAACGTGACACCGTTAAGATCAAGCCTCGTCCCCTGCCACCGTGTAGGATCCACTCGCAGGAGACCCTGAAGCTATTTTGCATCGACTGTAGCGAGGCTATTTGCCAGGTATGCACTGTTCTGTCCCACAAGGACCACAAGTACGAGTATTTCACCGACACAGCCGTAAAGGCAAAAGAAGACATACTAGATCTTCTTACGAAAGTAGAAAAGACGTTCGGCGATCTGAAGACAGCAGACCAACAGGCGCACGCACAGAAGACCGAGCTGGAGAAAAATGTCACAGAAACTATCGAGAAGATCAAGAGGAAAGCAGAAAAAACTAGACGGCAGTTGGTGACACATGTCAATCAACAAGAGGCCGAGTTACTGAGTTATGTAAGCACGGTGAGCCAGACCCGCAGTAAGGAGTTCTCCACCGCTATAGAAGAGATAGAAACAGCGACTGTGGCGTTAGAGAGCGCGGCAGAGTTCGGACGGAACATCGTGAAATACGGATCGGACTTTGAGATCATGGCGATCAATGGAGAAGTGAACGATAGACTGAAGACACTGTTACAGACAGAACTTGTCAATAGTACAGAGAAATTAACTGAGAAGGCCTACGTCGCTTTTGAGGAGGAAGAGATGTGCGACATGGTCAAACCTCGCCTGGGAGAAGTTCATGCAGGGACGTTCGAAGGTAATCTATAGAACTTTAACATCTATGTGATATGATTATGTTTCGGTCTTTTGCATTCAATTAACAGCACACTGCCTTTACGCTGCTGAAAACCTTGTACACTTTATACTTAAATCATAACTATGGTGTTAAATGGAACTATTGGATGCACCATTCATAAATGCTAAATATTACTTTTATTTGACTTTTCTGCTATACTATACAGTCAATGGAGGGGGAAACAGGAGGACCTAGACAACTTCCTTTAGTTGCCTACCACCCCCCACCCCCCACACCCCCCACACACACATACACACACACCATCATAACATGCAAAACACATGGATAAACAATAAGATAAAATGTACAAATAATAAATCAGCAACATCAACGAAACAGAGTTTGAAATAAAAAATGTGTATGAAATCAACATAAAGGCATAAATCAGAAGATATCAGATATTTTACACATATCATTCTTTTTTTTTCATAGCCATTTTCACGACACTCGGTGCCACCGGCCGTCTGGGCCCGACCAGCCTGGGGACCCATGGCCACTACCGCGGACAGGACCACGAGGGGCTGGTGCAGCTGAAGGACGGGATTCAGTATTTCACTGTACCAAATACCGGGCAGTACAGGGTAGAGGCGGCAGGTATGGACAATCCTATAACCTAATCGTAATCCTGGTTGGAGCTAATAGAGCTAGTTTGAGACTTGTTGCTTACGGTCGTCTGGCGCAACGTGGAAGTGTTAGCAACGTGCAGTCCGGTCTGTACTTGGATGAGAGACCACCAAGGTACGGTGATCGGATGCCCGACCAAGAATTCACGATTTTGTATTTCGGAAGGGACGTAAAACGGGGTCCCGTGCTAGCTGGAGGAGGCGCCTTGACCACGCGAATCAGCCTCATTACCCAAATATTAGGTACCTACGCCTTTTGGGGGATTCCTGGGACTGGGGGGGGGGGGGGGGGGGGGGAAATTTCGGCTTATTGTATGCATGCAGTCACCAAATCTGTTGTTAATGGCAACCGTAATATTCTGTTGTTAATGGCAACCGTAACAGTGTCAAACGGACTTTGACGGAATTAGAGCGACATACGTTTGCTTCTGATATGGCACGCCATCTTGGAGTTTGATCAATTACGTCACCAGATTAGTAAAAATCAAAAAGAATGTAACCATAGATGCCTCAATAAATCATATTTGATGTTAGTGATATACAAATGCATAGAAACAAGATTGGCTTCGAAAAAAAACATTATTGTCGACTGCCACCCCACCCCGTATAGATAGAGTTAGGTCTTGTCGGTTATGTTAGAACATGGTGACGTTAACAGGACCGTAGGAGTGTTGTCTATTCCCTCAGTTTTTTTTAGTTTCCAGTGTCTGATCTCAGTTTCAATTGTGTTCTTTCCAGGTGCTGCAGCAGGTTGGGGTGTGGAAGACGACAAGTCCGCCAGGGGGCGCGGTGCAGTGATCAGGGGGACCTTTCGCCTGCAGAGAGGTAGGATCAGTGACGAATCAATGGTGCCGATGAAATTACGCGTACAAAATGTTCAGACCTACAATATGAACACGTGACATACGTGCAAAAACCATTTTGTGGTCTGTACCATTTTAGGTGAAGTGTTGAAGATACTTGTCGGCCAAGAGGGAGGGGAGAACAAGCACAGCGGTGGGGTCGGTGGTGGAGGCGGAACCTTCGTCACCAAGACGGACAACACGCCGCTGATCGTGGCGGGTGGTGCGGGGGGAGGGCAAAACATGAGAAAAAAGAACTCCAACAGTGACGGTACAACCATGACAACAGGGCAGCGCAGCGCAGGTGGATGCCCTAATTTTGGAGGAGGTACTGACGGAAAAGGCGCCACAGAAGGGTGTGCTGACCATGTAGGTGGGGGAGGCGGGGGGCTCCTAACGGACGGCGCGAGCGGGAAAGTTCACTTTGGTGGCACTGATGGAAATTATGGGGGTGAGGGTGGGAAGGCTTTCGTGAACGGTGGAGTGGGTGGGAGGGGGGTGTTAAACAATGCAGAGGGCGGGTTTGGAGGAGGGGGAGGGAGTTACGGCCGGGGAGGTGGGGAAGGAGGAGGGGGTGGGTACTCAGGAGGAGGGAGGGGGGGAAAACCACGTGGTGCCTGTGGCGGTGGAGGTGGCTCCTATAACTCAGGATCAGACACTAGTGGTGAAGGAGGGACCAATGACGGGGCGGGGTATGTTAAACTTACCCGGATATTGTACCTACCCTGGCAAAGTAATCGGAACAGAAAGAGATCCCATATGCCAGGTAACCAATCAACCTCCACATCAAAAAGGGCTCTAGTTGCTGGGTCCCCCAAGGTTCCATCTTCGAACCTCCGCCTTGCCAGTAATAAATCCCTGCCAGCCCGGACTGTAACACGTCTCCAGTCTCCTGATTCAACTGAAGATGGCATTCAGTATAGTCCTTCGAACGAAGAAGAAATTCCAACCAGTATCCCTTCCTCACGTTCGACGGGACATCTCGTCCCCTTAATGCGCCATACTTACGTAGCAAATACTCGATCGAAGTCGAGACTGTCGTCAAACTCCGCGAGTAAGTAGCACCCAGTTTCACACTGTTCTAGCCCAGTCACAAAGTCTCTATTAGAATTAGAAGTATGATTTCTCTTAGGAAATATTTGTCATTAGAGTAAGGCTACCCAGGGAGGTGTATAACGTCCTTGGGCTACAATAATTTTATTGGCCCCTCCATTGTATTGTAATAATGTTTGGTGCCATCATCTCTCATAATCACACCGGCTAGGTGCCATATATCTCCACATAAAAAGCAATTGTTATAATGGCCTTAAGGGGTGAACCTTATTGTTATAGTATTGTGTACGAACAGCTTGACAACATGCACATTAGTAGGAGTGAAACATACTGCATTTTCTCAAAAATGTTGCCTTCCTCGTGTCTGCATTTTCCAGTACTATTTCTTCGGTAATTGCATGTTACTTGTCATCGTCCGGTTCACACTTTATTTACCAATTTAATGTATTGTATGACCTTTCACTGATATAGCTGATTGTTGTTGATGTCTACATTCGATTCATCCGTTTTCAGTATACATAATCTGGAGCAGCCACTATGTGATACTGATAGTGATATGTATGAAATGCCCATGTATTTAAACAAATTATCAAATAACAATATTATACATGGGACTCTATAGGTCACTAGGACACTTTGCCAAAGCTCTGTTTTGTCGTGGTTTTCTACATGTGGGTGTGTCAATGGGTCGGGGTTAACACAATGATGAATAGTTTATTGAATACTCACAGATACTCTAACAATAGCATTCAACTGACTTAGTTGACTTTACTTGGATGCTAAGAAATATTGTATATAAAGGCTCCAAGACAACACGATTCAAAACCATTGATTCTTGTATAAAATGTTTATATCATACCAATACCGATAATACTAAAGACTCATTACGCGCACACATATTTGATTTTTTTTTCATTTGAAACCAATGGACAGAAGAATAGTCCACGAGGAACATATAAAACTTTGACAAAGAGCTAAGCATGCTAGCCTATAGAAAGTAAAAATTAACAACCACCGGAATTACCCGTATCAAATCTCTTTGTACATCATACCAGTACATTAGTACTTTGATAGTGCCTTCTCCTGGCACTTGGCCAGGTCCATGTTTT
>NC_049990.1:19180522-19182310 GCF_000003815.2 Branchiostoma floridae | reverse complement strand
TGATTTGTTTTATCATTTCTCATAGACACATGTACAGAAAAATAAAAGGTATTTGTTCTTTCAGTGTTGAAATAAGTTTACATAACTTGCACTATGTATCATTTAATAAAGAAGTTTCACAACGGCGTTAGCTGGAAGGGTGAGTTATGTTTGCAAGAAAAACACACGAGATTTAACTTTTTCACTCAGTTACCTGTGCAACTCTCTTCATTAGCTCCGTACCGATTCCAGAGCCTGTAGGGAAAGAGGTCCATGACATAAGGGTGAAACAGATATTATTGAGTTTTGTATGAGTATCATTTGTCTCATGAATTGAGAACTCTTGATTGATCGTCATAACTATAAATGACACGATATAAGTACTAGAGAAGCGAACAGAAATCCAACTGTTCAGCAGATATATGATTATAGATCAAACACGCATTCACAGTCATCAGAGCACGAATCAAAATCATCAAATTCAAACACATTACAACACAGATCATTGAGCAAGCCTCACCGCGGAATTGAGGATATACGTAGAAGTCTTCTAAAAAGATCACCCTTCCCACGAAGGTGCAATACATGAAGAAGTACATGGCATAGCCTACGATTTGTCTTGATTCTGTAAGAATGACAAATGAATCAGAGCAGTAATTTCTTCATGCAAACCTGTCACTACTAATTGGAAGTGTTATAATGCAGCATTGGATACATGCATTCATGCGATCAGGGAAACATTATTAGTTCTGTCTTTGTTCCATGTCTTACCCCTCTGAGACGGAGACACGTAGAAATCTTCCACGTACAAGAACCGTCCGTTGTAGGAATCATACATAAAGAAATACATGAGGTATCCAGCGAGAACGGATGTGCCTGGAAATTAGTAACATTTTATGTATGTAGACGTCAGAATAAACAGCCAGGCATTATGAATTAATGTAATGCTAGTGTAGTATTCTATTTTTGCTAACATTGCATTAAAAAGTCAACCAGCATTATGATTGTAATGTCTTTGTAACAGACAAAATAAGAGAATTTTGCTTTCGAACAAACGTAACATCTTGCCATTTTTACCAAAGTGGAAACCTACTGAATGAAGATCGATGTGATTATTACTGTAAAGAGTTTTGTAATTAATAATTTTAACTTGGTAGTGTGCAACTTATTTTGCGTCCTTCAGATAAGGTATTACCCCTTTGTCCGATCATTTCCGTTTTATGGTATGTGAATTGGTAAATTTATGTTGATTTATCCATTGCATATTGATTCAGGGCATCCTTATAATTAAATTTGTCGTTAATCGACTGAAAGAATGATTAGTAAATGAATAAAAAGTAAAACGTCATGCTGTCTCTGAAACAGTCTGTGGCTGATTAGCTATGGGATTGATGAATGGATAAATTCTTATATTAAAACTTACACATACAGATGTTCGTAAGGTAGAATACTTCTGAACAGAAATATATAATCAAAATAAATGCTGTGTGATCTATGAATATCCACTGCTGACCTGAAGATGTTTTCGGTGTGGTCTCCGCTACAAAACAGTGGAAATAAGGGGTTTCTCCAAAACCATCCTCTCTTAATTCTGCGAAGGTAGATAAAGTGTTAATACCAGTGTTAACGACTGGCGTATGTAACACATTCGAAAATGTAAGGACTGTAACGTTACGTAATGCTTGAGGGGAGGGAGTTGTTTTCCGGAGCTGCGCAGAAAGTGCCCAGTGCCTACCCTTAGCCTGTTTCTTTTAGATAATTTTTTTCCCTGGGCAAATTTCGATCACAAAGGTCTATATTTCTGCAAGA
>NC_049990.1:19139257-19176583 GCF_000003815.2 Branchiostoma floridae | reverse complement strand
CTATTTTCTGCAGAGTGACTGAACATGTATATTTTTAAATCTTGCCAAAAATTGTGACCTTTGGCATGCTTTGACCTATGAGTGACCTTCATATTCGAGACTGGCACATGGACTGATCCATTAGGGGAGGGGGTGCAATCCTGACATCATGACAATCATCTGGCTGTAGCTCATTAAAATGCCGGAGTTGAACTCGGGCTTTTTGAACCAAAACAAACCTAACAAATCCAGCTTTGCAGTGGGGGTAAAGACTTGAGGTTTGAAATGTAGGTAAATGTGTTTTTAAGTGATTGTTTGACATGGCTTAACCATGTAGGGAATGGGCAATTCGATTTAGCAGCCCCTCCCCTTGAAGAATTTACAACCCTTTTGTATCAAAAGGGTAGCACGTTAAAATGCACAGATGCAACAAAAGACACTCTGATAGAAGCGCAAATAAAGACACCTACTTTCTTCTGTGATGGCTACTTTGTGTCCCAACCCGTCATGTTGCGCTAGCTCCTGTAGTACAAAAGGCATTACGCCGATTAATATTGGAAGTTTATTTGCAAGTTCGTGCCCGAGGGCTAATTGCAAGTACATGTACATGGTATACACATAGTGACAATGGACAGCCATAAAAAATATTCTAATCTAATACTAGTGTTGGCTATTTCTAAACAGGTTGGGTTTGACTTCTTTTTTGGAAGCAGAGGGAGACGAAAAGCCCCACATTTTCTAGAATTTGTGGGTTCTGCGATTTCAAGAGAAAAGTAGCTTTCTGTTCGTCTGTCAATGTGGGGAAGTTGGGATAATACTTTGTGACTTCTCTAAACAGAGTGATTCTTTCTCCTACGCAGAGGGACCACAGTCGTGTCGAAACTCCTTGCGGTCACCTCTGCTGTCTGGTGCATTCAGATCAGTTACTGACCGCCCTTATAAGTATTAATGAGCTTACCCTTATATGGGCAGTCAGCCGTTGGGGATCGGGCGTAGGAGGATGGAGCTATGTAAGACGTAACATGATTGGCCGATAGCTTTCCAGCGGCCTTTGCGGGATGGTTTTCGTAAACAGAAAGCCCAAGAAAGGCATATTCTCTGATTGTCTGACAGCTGGTTTGTGGCGACCCTCACAGTAACTTCTAGTGGGCCACCAGACGGCAAAGCCCAAATAGGCAGTAAGCTAGCCGTTGGGGACCGTGCGTAGGAGTATGATTAATATACATGTGCGAAGAGTGGGATTCAGGCTATATGAAAAAAAAAAAAAGTTCTTACTGGGTACGCCGACCACTTGTACTCACTCCTCGCAGCCAGGGGCTGACATGTGAGGAGCTTTAATACACAATCTTTATTGATTGTGTATTAAAATATAATACGGCTGTCGCAGGGGTTTGGAACGGCTGCCATTCGGCGCTAACTCAGGTCATCGTAATACGGCTACGGCTGTCGCAAGGGTTTAGAACGGCTGCCATTCGGTGCTAACTCAGGTCACCTCTGTATAGCCCCCTTCACACGAGAGCACGAATGAGCCGGAATGCCGTCCGAATGGAATTTTTTTTCTATTCGTGGCAATTCCTCGCAATTCGTACTGTATTCTAAACATTCGTGCTGCATTCCAGCTATTCGTCCCCGTTCTTTTGGCTGGCTCGAAAGTTTTTGACATGTCAAAAACTGTCGAGGTGCATTCGAAGTGTAGAAATATCGAATGGCATTCCAAGTGGATTCCAAGTGGATTCTATCTATTCTAATTGCAGTCTGACCGCATTCTGTGGCATTCCAACATTATTCGAAACGTTTTTATCTCATTCGATGGAGAACCGAAACGGCAAGCCATCTCGAATCCTGCCCGAATGTGGCCAAAAGAATATCTCGAATGCAGTAAGAATTTCTAGAATACACTTCGAATTCCCAGGAATAGAAAAGAATTTTCATTCTGACGGCATTCTGGCTCATTCCTTCTCGTATGAAGGGGATATCGAGTCCATTTGGAATTCCCACTCGGAATGGCCCGACTGTGTTACGAATTTTGCAAATACTTCATTCCGACTGGTTCGGCTTGATTCTTGCTAATTCGATTTCCGTGTGAGGGCCCTATATACGACAGCAATTGCACCGTATGCGGCCAAAGGACTGTTCGGTTGAACCATTCACACCGGGAAGGACGTCTACTCTTTTCGGTGTGCTCTTTAACGTGCTCGCGGTTAAACATTAACTTGGTCCTTAACGCATACATGTATACATACATCTTTCTCTTTAGGTAGTTTGAACATTCCATTTTCGAAAGTAAAAGGTAAGTCACCTTTATCATCCTGACTATATCCCCGCAGTCTTCAGGCGTGGCCTTCCTGATGACGTACCCTAGCGGACAGGGGCAGTTCTGCACCTTGTCAGACATCCCACTGGTATAGCTATATCTGTAGAATATAAAACAAAAACATCTACAACTCAATACGTATGTCAAATACGATATCCGTACATTCACCAAACGTCTTTGGGTGGCGCACGGTGATATATAATAATACATCGGAGCCGACAGAATGCACAATAAGTATTGTATATGCATCGATACACAGAATAGAGTCTTTGGTACAGATTTTTGCATTGCTAGCACAGCAAAATCTGATAAATCTTGGGAATTTTCCATGGTAAAAACAGCAACCATAAATGAAAGATAGATAATATGGCACCACAAACTCACCAAACGACGTGATGATTTCTGTAAAACGTGGAGAGACCTATTTCCGTATACAGCCGGCGTACCCCGATCTTGTGACCTTTGAACCTATCAAGTTGACCTCGCCGGAATAAACCAAAGGGATAAAGGAGGGGTGCAACGTACGATGTACGACGCTGCGACGCGTGACGCTTTAGCCGTTTTGGTATACTTTCCCGAATGCAATATAAACCATCAATGTAGACCGGAGCTAATCTCTACTACCACAAGAAAATTGTACAAAAAACAACATGACAACATCACATAAAACGTACAACAGATTTGAATGATTAACTTGAGTAAATCATTGCTTGACAACTCAATATTTGTAAGCAAAGTGAGAATACTGCGGAAATAAATGACACAGAGAACTTGCTAATATCTTATCTGAAAATATGCACCGAAGGGAACTTTTTTAATATGTACATGTCACAAGTCTCGTATAGTGGACCGTGACTTAAACCAAAATGTCAAAGACTCCAATGCAAAGTGACAATGTAGTAGCTATTTCAAACAGCGAGGATTGTAAATAAATGGCAAAAATTACTCTGTTTACAAAAGTTTCTCTGCTTCAACTTTCAAAAGATCTGACTAAACTGTATAATCAACTTGCTTATATCTACCATACAGCCAAATAGAATTGACTATCTGGGTCCATCAGATGTTGACCATGAGGGCATTGTATATGTCATTGCCCAGTAAACAGGTTTATGATAAAGAAAAAAAAACAATGTCAAATACTTTTCTTAAGTTATTGGTATTCGTCATTAATAGGATTAAAACACACACATGATGCATTGGTATGCGTCACATCAATACGTCTTGTGTATTATTTTTCTTGAGAATCCTTAGGTCTTACAAGGGAATCTCATTATGTCCCTGGCTGTATACAACATCTAAAGGATTATGAATGTTTGACAGTTTGTGTGCATTTTTCAAACGATTTTTGTAGCCCTTGACTGATAATGCAACAAAATCTATGAGAATATTATTTGACAATGTTAGACTAGACTATATGTTGATTATCAGCCCTTTCATCGTTGTGCGGCATATGGCCCGGTCGGTTTCCAAATCCACCAAATAAACCACCGAGTGAGCGAAGCTGATGAACCTGACAGACAACAGCTCATGTGCTTTAGCTGTATACTAGTATATGCTGCATGATTCCTAACAATGCCCCAAATGAATTCTGGGCGATCACATAAAAGTAACACCAAAGCAGACAGAATGGCAAAAGGTACTTTAAATGAATTGAATTAAGAAATTTCTTGAATTTGAAAAAAAAAACAATTGTCCTCGTACGCCACCCATACTATATTGCCGACATGACTAAGTTATTAATATATTTTGGCTTCGCCACCCAAAATTTACGCCCGCACGCTCGCCCTGGAATATGAGAGTTTGGGAGAGAGCCTCCTGAGTTCGAATTCCAACGGAAGCTGACTTCCTCTGGAATTTCAGCGCGTGCCTATGTGAAGGTCGCTCTCGATGGGACAATGCGGTTCATATGAAACTGATAACTTTTCAACCACTTCAGACTGGTCTGTGGTGCTGCTTGCCGGCTGCCGTCCACTGTAGCGTTCTTTATTTGGCTCCGAGCTATTTCTGTCACTCAATATGTGCTTACGAGTCCCCTCAAAGCGAAGGTAATGGCTATGTCCAAACATATGCTGGTCAAGATTAGCCTGCTTGTCTGCGCTGTGCTGTCACAATATGGGTAAGTTTGTGCTCAGTGGATCATTTTGCTAGATACCGGTAGAAAAACGTTGTATTTTAGCAGCGTTTGTGAGGGTTATGTTGCGCTGTTGCGAAGAGGTGGGGAGGGCGGTTGGGAGTTGATACCCGATCTCTGCGACTCAGCAACAGCTGGGTGACGCGGTCGGGAGTCAAGTTCTTGCGTCAACTGCTCTTAAAAACGCGATAATAATCAAAGACATGACCGCAACAACTTGGATTTGTACCATACAGGGATGTTTGTCGGCTTGTAGTGTGTGTTGCCTGGTAGAAATATGGATAATACTCTTGTGATTTATGAAAAATGCTACATATTTCGTCCCGGGTCTCGGCGACCCTGTTATTTGATACGGCCGTGACAGTATGTGGCGTCTGTTATGTTGGTACGTACATATCAGGGCACAAACCTTTGCGCCATATACGCCACAGCAACAGTTTATACCACTCTTTTTACATGTGTACCTCCCATAGTGTTTTGTCTTAACCAACCGTTTGAAAATAATCATGAAGTTTACTTCAGATCCATGCAATACCTACTCAGCAACGTGTCATAATTATGCCGTAGCTATTTATAAACGGTGGAGTATAGAAATTCGAAGGCTTCTGTGGTTTCTGATTGCCTTTACGTTAAACGTTGCTGTCGTTAAATTCTAAACCTCACTGTTGTTTTTCTGAGAAACGTAAAATGTACCTGTTTGCGTAAGTGCTGCACCTGTTTGTGTTAGTGAGTGATTCAGCATATCGCATTCTTTGCACGTGGAACCGCAACTACTATGAGTGTTTGGTATTGTACATGTTATAAATCTCATTTCCTATTTTACTATGAAATTAAATGATATACAAGTTGACAACACATCGATGAACATATGTTGGGTGTTATAATTTGATGATATGATTTTATGATAATATATTACCCATAAGTTGTAGAACTGTAACCGGCGACCGGAAATGCTGCTTGTATTTCTGTTAGGTATGGAATGTAGTGGGATGTTGTAATATTAGAACGTGGTACGATATTCGATTTCATGCTCTAAGGAATTGTGGGGGTGGGGGGATTTCAGTTTTGTCCGGTTTGTCCGGTATTCCTAATTATTCTAACTATACAATCATATTCATACAGAGTCTAATAATACTGCACAGCATTCCATTGTATGCAATGATAAGCTTTGTCCCAGCGCCCATATTATGATGCGATATTGTCTACATATAATTAGAAATATACACAAGCTGGTTAGGCTGTAGCTTATTTCGATTAAATGACTTCATGATTTGTCATTCTATTAAAATTTAGTGCAGTGGAAAAGACTGTATTATCAAATCAGTTCAGTGTAACTCGAAGATAAATCTATATTATTTTGAAGTATACATTGAGTAAAATAATTCTCAACGAAACGTAAAAATAATTTCCCTATAATTCTATAACCGTAGTAATTATCGAAAAGTTACTTTAAGCCATCACGTTTTGTCATATCTTGCTAATACATGTATGGACAAGACGGTGTAATATAACACGAATTTGAAGTATACATTTTACTTTTATTCACTGTGTCAAATGCATTTTTTAAGTAAAGAAAGTCAACTATCTTTTATTTTGGTCTTTGAATGATAACATTTTTTTCATATAACTACTGTTATATATAAAACAATACCAAAGTATCATTTTATTTCTATTTGGGCAATCCATAATTGGAACGTAAAATATATTTGATAAAAGGAAAATCTGTGGAATATCTTTAGGTTGGTAGACACGAGGCAATAGCAACATTAAGTGACAGAACCAAAAGTACAAAATGCGTCAGTTCAAAAGTATGCCAGTAACGAACGGAAATGTAGTAACACCCACTTACACCACTAACCCACTATATTACTCCAAACCTACATTATTGTGATACATACTAAAGCAGTGACGTTGCGTCTGAGTCGGTATAAGTTATTGTAATGCGGCAACCCTGACCTCGGGAAGACCGCCGTCTCAAATTATCCCGATGAATGTGCGGGGGCTCTGCCGGGGCATGCCTGGCTCGCGAGGGGACGGCGGGGTGTTCACAGTACGTGATCGAAACATAGTCAGGGAACATCACTTTCAATATAGAATATTCAATATTTCTACATTACATTTCTATTACTTAACATCTTTTAAAAAATTACAAATTTTGGTTGAGAATGACTTAGCCATATTTATTTGCGAATGATTCTGTCATACTTCGTTTCTTATGTGATATTGTTTGATATTTGTTAAACTTCTATTTTCATATAATAAATAGAGCTTATATTTACGCTATATATATATAGTTGAAATTCTATCTTCTTTTATTAGCTTTTTTTCGTATGCGTGGTTTATGTTTTTGTTTACATTAGTTTCTGTATTTAATTATTTTGTCTTATTTTGTTCGAGTTATGTATTTGAAAAGCAACAAAAATGATTTGAAAAAAGAATGTAAAAAAACTCCGTACATCCGGGCACGTGTTACAGTGTGAAATTATGTCATATAACATTATATCTAATAATATTTCAAAACAATTACGATATCTCAAAACATTCATCAACAATCTGAACTATGAGTGAACCGCAAGAGTGCAAGCATGTCATCGTTGTGGTACATGAATTAGTGTAGACATTCGTATCCCTTTGTTATCACTGTAACAGTGTATGCATGTCATCGTTGTGGTATAGGAATTAGTGTAGACATTCGTAACCCTTTGTTATCACTGTATGTATCCCATGAACAGAATGGTGCTGGAAGCTATGGGGGTATTCCCGTATGGCCGATATACCAGGGATGTTTCACATACAGCGAATGGAGCTTTACCCCCGCCAGCAGTGAACTCTGTAAGACCTCCTCCAGAAGACCAGCCAGAAACTTTTCCTGGTCCAAGAGAGATTCCAAGGGACAAGGAAGATGATTTTGACAACTCAACTATGTGAGTAAGACTGCCTCAGACTGTTGTCTGGACGGTCTAAGAATAAGGCCTAATGTTGGTCAACATAATGTTGTCTTTTTAATTTTTATTTTACGCCATAGACCACTAAGAATGATATCACTAAATAGCAATAGTATAAAATGCCCTTGTCTTCTCTGGAGATGATTTTGAAGAAATTATTATTTTTACCATCACCATTTCTTTGCTTCTGATGATTTTCTAACCTTTCCATCACAAATGTTACGATAAATGCTGTACTAGAGGCGGCAATGTATAACATATCAATGTATGATTATAAGTTCATCCGCGTCGGTAGTCAACATTATGTTACAATTTTAAGACCTTATATCCGTACGCAAAATAAAGCGCTTTAACAACAAGCTTTCGATCAGTTGGTAAGCGCTCTATTTTGTGTACGGATATAAGGTCTTAAATTTTAACATAATGTATGATTATATTAGAGAATAAACAGTAGAATCATTTGTTTTGCCTTGATTCGAAACAATCTTTCTTTGTTCTTTTAGAGATACAGTCGACGACAAAGTTACTCCGACAAAAGTATTTGTTTCCATGCTAAAAAAATACGACGAGAGAGTAAGACCAGATTTCAAAGGTAACCCAACATTAGATATACCAATGATAGTCACTAACATGCCCTTTTATTTGAATCTGCTTTGCTACCATTGATCTTACGTGAGCATCTTAGAAAGTATGGCCATGTTTTAGAAAGTATGCCCATATCTGAGAAAGTATGCCCATATTTGAGAAAGTATGCCCATATTTTAGAAAATATGCCCATATGTTAGAAAGTATGCCCATAGTTTAGAATGTATGCCCATAGATTAGAAAGTATGCCCATAGTTTAGAAAGTATGCCCATAGTTTAGAACGTATGCCCATAGTTTAGAAAGTATGCCCATGTTTTAGAAAGTATGCCTATGCGAATGGAATTGATCAGCAAGCTTTTCTTTCTTTATCCGTCGTTTGTAGGATCTCCAGTTAAAATCTTTTGCCGGTTGGTTGTGAACAACTTGGGTTCGGTAAAGGCTGCAAGTATGGTAGGTTCTACATCTTAGAAAAAACTTTTTAACTACTTCTATCAACAAGCTCTTCTTTCTTTTTTCTACCTGTCTCTCCTACCTATCGTTTGTAGGACCTCCAGTAAAAATCTTTTGCCAGTTGGTTGTGAACAACTTGGGTTCAGTGAAGGCTGAAACTATGGTAGGTCCGACGTTTTAGAACATTTGTGACTCAAATTTAGGTTGGTTTACTGGTAATTTTTCTCAAGTGTAGATTTTTATACCGATCACCACACTTACATGATTAATTTATGTCATGATGTCATGATGTCATGATGATGTCATGAATATTACTATGAAATTTGTTTTGCCCTATCCTAGGACTACATTGTAACGGTCTTCATGCGACAAAGATGGATAGACTCACGTCTTCAACATTATGACTACAACGACACTATCATTTTGTCGTCGCGTAATCTCGACAGGGTAATTTTTACATTTGTTTTTATTTACCTACCTACCTACCTAGTCCCTTGACCTCCAGGTCGTTGGGGGGGGGGGGGGGGGGGGGCAAGGTAGCCATGAAGATGGAGAGTTGTCTCTAGGCCCTTCTTACTGTTAAGATTTAAAGTACCATTCAATATTATTAGCATCCAAAATGGGCAACTGATGGAGATGAGATAGTACAGCGAGGTAACAAAGTCGACAAAATGGATTTTTAAAAAGATATGTAGCTATAAGTAATTGAAAGCAAAAGTAAGTTATATTTGAAACTTTCATAACTTTGTGTCTTCGCGATTTATGTAATGTAATAAATGTAATAGTTCGAAAAATGTAAACATAGTAAATTTCAAGGACTACTTATAAGTGAAATTGATGTAAAGCCCCAACAGTTTGTTTCCTAGTGGATTCTTAGAAACATGCTGTATATGTCTACGTAAAAAAACAAAATATGAATGATTAGAATGAGAAGTGTAACATATGTGTTGGCACCCGAAATCAGCTAAGCTGCCTGTTTTTGCCATGTATTGTATTGTTTGCAATGTCAATAAATTGAAATTAAAATGGACATGACCATCTAATTTGACCTTTGATAGGTCTGGCTTCCGGATATATTCTTCGTGAACGAGAAGGCTGCAGGCTTCATCTCAACCACAGGAAACAACAAGATGTTGAGAATATACCCAAATGGTGAAGTACTTTACAGCGAAAAGTGAGTTACTTAACATGCATGTGACGTTTGGCTATGGAGTATACATGTGCTCTACGGCACTGTACCCATCTTACTGATAATTGATGTACCTTACAAAATCACAATATCAGCAAAAGTAGCTAACGAAAAACAAACATTCTCCAAGAGTAATTTACAACGTCTGAAAACCACAACATCCACGGTAAATGTAAAGAAATAATGAGGAGGATTGAACATTTATTGACAAGAAATTATCTATGTTTAGTAATAGACCTACCAGGCTTGGGGCAACTGTTGCAGAATATATTTTGATATGTAAATTTTATACAATTATCAACACACACACACATACACACACGCACACACATGAATAAATACATACATACATACATACATACATACAAACATATACCTTGCTGGAGAGGTTGAAATTTTGGGTATGTGTTTTACGTATACGTGTTTTCAAGAGTCACTGATTGAAGAATTACGCTATTAACGTATACCTGCCCGTTCGTTTTTCTGGACCTGACTTCAACCTTTTTTCCCAGATACACGATGCTGCTGAAATGCCGAATGAACTTCGAAATGTTCCCGATGGACACCCAGGTCTGCACACTTCAGACGGAGAGCTGTACGTGTAACCTTTGAACTCTGCATGGACCCTTCTGTATTTGTACGCACAGGATTGCGAATAACATCATCGAAGAATGGCAACAAAGAGTTCATAGACGGTTTTCAGGCAAAAACGTTATATATTTTTTCCCTTAGTACGTTTTATGTATTCAACACAGTACTAAACGACGGCTACATTTCAAATATCAGTTAAAGTTGTTAATTCATATAGCTTGTGCAATAAATAAAGCTAGTAAACTTTCTTTAAAAAAAAAAAAAACAAGGTATATAGTCGTCGAACAGTGGTTTCAAATTACAATATTTGTAACAATTACAAATCATAATTTTAAACCACTATCAGTTGACATATGATATCCCTAATTACCCTGCTTCAAAGCACAACGGATATAGGTTACTCTGTGGATAGAGGTGAATCAAGGTTTACTATCGAAGTAGACACCACCTTTCTTTATTAACATCCCCTAGGGATATTTTTCTTCTTTCACTTCTTTTATACCTGTACGACTTGTAACATCTCCAATACCAAAGCAATACTTGTAAGCTTGTAAGACAGACCAGAGCACACGTCTAACTGTGAAAATTTTGTTTTTCCTTTGAAGATAGCCACACAGATAAAGACCTCCTGTTGATTTGGGATGAGAACCCGGTGGTCCTCAGTGGTGACATCGAGTTGCCAGAGTACATTTTGAGGGGTAAAAGGTATACAACTTGCGACAATGACAGAGACATAGGTACGTATGTCCAATTCTTTCCTTTTGTAAGCACTGTATTATTTTTTTGTGTTATCAATTTGCCACGGCCTTTTATTTGGTTGTTGGTAATCTTATCCATGAGAAAAAGGATTCACATCAATTTGATTTTTTTTCAGGAACATTCACCTGTCTCGAGGCACAATTCAAACTAGTCAGAAGACTGGGATTTTACCTGTTGTCCAGTTACATCCCGAGGTATGTGAATTATGTTATGGGTTTTATGGGTCAATAAGAAATCGATTTTTATTTAGCATTATATATCATTATAGTCATATATAATGATTGGGGATTGGCCAAATAGGAGTAAGAGTTTGATATTGATTCTTAGGCTATCATGCCATTGGCCACACAATATTTAGTTTAGTAAAACATCATATGATGCCATACATTGTTGCCATACATTGCACCATGTACAAATGCCATGCGATAAAGTTCCCTCTATGATGGGTGAGAATAGTTTTCGGCGGCTTGATTGGTACTTACATTCATCGACCAGATCTTATATTGCCTTATACTTGCACACCTCGATTTTGAACATTTACTCTCCCTAATTTCTAAGGCCAGATCACCCGCAGACAGTTTCGCCATCTCGCTGCCGATAACCGGAACTGGAGAAAGCTTACAGTCGCCTGCGCAGCAGCAGACGGACGATGATGACCGATGACGTTCTATAGAGTAAATCTAACTTTCAGTTCTGTTTTCCAGCATCATGATCACAGTGCTGTCATGGCTAACGTTCTGGATCAGCCCAGAGATTGCTCCCGCACGTGTGGCTCTGGGGATCACCACCGTCCTGACATCAACGGCACTGTTTGGTGTCAACAGGCAAACCATGCCAAGGTAACCACCTAGCGACTTCAGATGAAACTACATTACATGCTTTTAATACATTTATTTCCAATCAATTTTATTCAGTCAGCAAAAATCAATTGCCGTACATGTATAACATAACTATGATATCATCATTAATACATCATTAGTTGCTATGACCTATGTATTGACTGGAATCAGCTAATCATTGAATATTGAACATTGAATAACTGTAGGATGTTGTGTCTTTGAAGTAGAAAAGGATTGTCTTTATATTTATACCATGACAGAAAATGAATACAATTTTTATGGCAAATGTTAGAAAGTTATTTTAGGGAACGGTAGTACTGATTGTTAAACCAAGATTCTTAGTCATTGTGTTCGCTAATAAAGACTAATTAGCACGCAAGCAGTAGCTCTTTTTTTTAGATATATTTTTTTCTTCTTAATTGATATAACTGATCAAAAGCATTTGGATTGTTATACGAAACATTCCACTTGTTATAATGTGAGTTTGCGTAATGTATGTTTGCCTTCCCCCCAGATTCTCGTACATTCGAGCCATGGACATCTGGATGATGGTGTGCATCAGCTTCGTCTTTGGCGCTCTTGTTGAGTTCATCGCAGTCCACTTCATCTTCAAGAGACATAAGAAATTCGGCTTCCCCAAGAAAGTCAGAAACCTGGTCGGACTCAACAAGCACTGGAAGTTCAAGTACAGGAAGCAGGTTCGGAATTTTGTTGCCAATATGTGTTACTAATCTTGCGTATGGTTTGGTGCAAAAGTTGACTTGTTTTTAGCCTGTGTCTGTTTTTTTTCTGTTTGCTGCGTCCATGAAATCGGATGACCAAAAACCACTGAGTTTTTGTTTTATAACTGCAAGTCAAAAGTATAATGATAACAGCCTGAATTTCACATCATATGGCTTGATAACAGACCCCCATTTAAAATGGTTATAATTTCTTAACAATCAAAATCCAAGTAAATGCATCAAAGGAATTTGTCCCTGAGATTTGCAATTACATCTACCCCGCTGATCGCTTTTAATGTGCAGTGTCAATATTTACTTTCTACTTGCAATCCAAGAAACATTTCAAACAAAGGTGTTCTCATGGATATTTCTCTTTCGCTGAATTTAGCACTGCAGGTTAAGCTATAATCATCTGTGTCAGTGTAAACCATCTTTTCTACTTAAAATAACATCTCAAATCTTAAACGTGTCATTCTTGCTTCTGTAAAGGCAAATTAAGTTTTAAGAGGGTAATAAATTTACCATTGACTGACGCTACAAGAAGGTCAATATCTGAAATGCTACGCTCTGAAAGAATCTTCTCAAAGAAGACTATTTGCCTGTTATTATCGCAGGTATCTCGAGCTCGGGGCGAATCACCCCCATTTGGTGGGTCGCAACGCGAGTTGCTCGCGGGAGGGAATACATCGCAGGTAGCCCATCCGTTTGCCATGTTCTAATTTCGTCTGTTGCACCGTCGTTGTAGTTAGATACCATTGTTTTTAGCTCTACCCTCTGCTGCCTGTAGGTTAGGCCTTTTACTCAACTTTGTCTTTTTGGCGACGCCTCAGGGGCGAGCCAAATGGTATTTTATTTGGTGTCGTTTGGACCAAACGTGGCCAGTTTGTTTAAAATACTATATATGTTACATCTATGTGAATATGGGTCTGGAGTCTTCTCTAATGTAATGGTAAATAGACTTAACATCAAATGGGACGAGAGTCCATTGAATTGAAGGCAGCAGAGGGTCCAGAGCCCCCTCTCCCTATTGAGCTTCATTTGCGTAGCATTTGAGTTCTAGATGACCCCTCCCCCTGTGTTGTCCATTGTTGTCAAGCCATTTGATTGGATACACCACTAAAATGTATTGTAAGATTTGAAAGAACGCACATTTTACTAATTGCCTTTTGATTGCTTAACTTGTAGTAAGCTCGGAGTTGAAGAAAGCACGTTTTACTGAATGCTTACTGATCGCTTACTGTTTGGCTAAATTTCTGCATAACCTGCCTGCAAAGTCTTACGCATGGTATGCTGAAAGCGGTGGAGGCTTATAAGGTGCTTGTTCCAACCTCAACAACATTATTTTTCTCATACAGCCTACTGCATCAAGATGATAATCTGAATACATTTCTGGCATGCCTTGTTTGTAGGACAATACACCGTTGGATCTCGAACAAGGCACACCTAAAAAGAAACGTCGCCGACCCAGAAGGAGAACAGCAGCAGAAGTCACACTACTCTACCAAACAAGAGCAAGAAGAATAGATCTCGTTTCTCGGGTAGTATTTCCCACCACGTTCACATTCTTCAATATAGCATACTGGACTGTATATTTGTCTTGGTACGAAGCGTAATGGCAACAGACCTCTTTGTGAATACCATTTTCTATAGTGTCCTTCGTAAGTGAGTTGCTTTGTGTTGAAATAAGTGTATTTTGCTTTGTATGAAAGGAAATCATTGTCTTGAGCAAATCATTGTCTTATGTTGCGTCTTTTGGGTTTTACATATACTCGTGCGTATGTTGGGTAATTGTACTTAATGAATTTAAAAACAACTTAAGTTGTAATTTCATACATTGAATTTGAATTTGAATTATTACGAAGTGTTGGCAAGGAGGCGAGGAGGAAAAGAAATTTTTCTTAAAGTAAGTTGAAAAATTTCATATGATATCTTGTCAACAAACATAAATCTTAGATTTTTAGCAGTTGGTAAAAAAATTTCTAATGCATATGTCAATACGTAGGGTATTGGCATTTCTTTTACGGGTTGTGAAAATATTTCATTTCTTTGTACCAGAAAAGGGGAACTTTTGCTATAAGATAAATTGATAGCAATCGCCACATGTGTATTCCTTATGGTTACACCCCATAGGAATTATCTTGAACAACCTGTACAACTTTTCCAATCACATAGACTCCACAGTTATAACAATTTGAATAATTTGTTCTTCTGAAAGAGGAAAGTTGTTATAAACATTGGATTTATTCATATCTTAGGATTTGGATTTGTCTCCTTTTGATAATGATATTGCACAGTATTTCTTCACAAAAAATGTTACATGTTATTCATCTCTAAGGTTATTTCTGTGCTAACGTAAACAACTGACCAGTGTCTTTAGATGATTAGTTAAATAGCCTCTTCCACGCAATGCTGTTGATGATTCACAGCATGGTAGAAGGTCTTGCGCTGGCAGCCGGACTTCAATTTTCTTTTTCAAATATGGGTTATTGCTGCAAAGAAATGCATCTCACTTTGAACTTCATGTGGCATTCGTTACACCCATTCCACTAGGACGGCGTTCTCGCTGTGACCGTTCAATTTGACGGAGGGTTCAACGGATTTCGTTGATACAAAAAAATATTTTATTCTTTGTTTGTTTTATTGTCTGT
The DNA here is from genome assembly GCF_000003815.2 of Branchiostoma floridae. Lineage (NCBI taxonomy): Eukaryota > Metazoa > Chordata > Leptocardii > Amphioxiformes > Branchiostomatidae > Branchiostoma > Branchiostoma floridae. The sequence continues at coordinate 19,161,430 of NC_049990.1, read as the reverse complement.
TCATCGCACTTAACATTTTGCATTATATTCAAACTATGAAGTGAAACATCATAAAAATCTAATTTTAGTCAAGATCGTCGTCTATTGGAATGGGGGGGGGGGCACTGTGCGCTATGCATATACAAATATTTACCATTTTCATTATATAAGATTTTGTTATCAACCACACTTAACGCCACCCCTGCTCTGACCTTAATTCAAGCTCATGTCATTCACGTGAAAATCGTATGTAATACTCTCAATCGTTTGCAATGTACAGACTCTTAACACTTGGAAAGAACATAATTTATGATTGTGACTCTGTATGTGGAAATATGTGAAATAAACTTATGTTTCTAAACCATTGCGTAATCAGTGTGTGTTTAAAATGCCCTTATCCAGTCAATATAGGCTTTGTTTTTCCAAGGGGGTTTGCTAATTGTAAGCTAATATTTCACTTCGAGATAAACGAGAACTTCTAGTATCTGTATCTATATAGCCGGTATAACCGCCGTTCGGCGTAACACACCAGCTTCGCAGGCACGCGGCGCGGCAGCAGCTGGTTATATTACACCGAACAACCTGTCACACCTAACTTTAGCACATCTATCTGCAAGCGTTCTTTAAAGCTATCCAGAGAAGATGCCCCTACTGTGCTTGGTGATAACAAATTCCACTCTACGATAGTTCTGGGAAAATACGAATTTTTGAACACATCAATCCTAGGTTGGTAACTCTGGTACTTGAAGTCATGGCTGTTTCTTGTTCGTTTTTGAGCTGGTATGATATAATTATCAGTCCACCAGCTTATTGGTCATTTTGAACTTATGATCAAATCATTAACCATCGGTAATGTGAACTAGAACGTTTGGAACCTAGCCAATGTGGGGTATCACACACCAAGTTACAACGGTTGGTACAAGAAACTAGAATGTAGGCCCCAAATACCACCTAAATATGCAGATTAGTGCAGGTAAAAATGGATCTGTGCACGTATTTCTGGTGCCTACCTGCTCCTAACCTGCACTGGGTCCATGTACATAAATGTCCTATAATGTAGATGTATGGGGATTGTTCTAAGCTGCATTGCCTGTTACCACGTATATATATATATATATATAAAGTATAAACTAAAAAGAAAAAGCAATCATGGTTCCTGAACAATTCTGATATGATCTATACTTCCTAAATTCAGAGTGGTGCAGGTAATATTTGTCTGGTGCAGGTAATTTTCAATGTTACCTGCACCAGTGCAGGTATGCAGAAAAAAGTATTTCGAGCCCTGGAATGACATAACTCCAAAAGAGGCCAGTTGTGGTAGAAGTGCTAAGTATAGGACCTCTAGAGAAATTTAATATAATGAACGACATCAAGGAAAAAATTAAAATCTAGTAGTCGGTTCACAGAGGAATGCGTTATGGAATTCCAAAATCGATAGATGACATCAAAATTAGTAACATTAATACTGCATTTACGTAATTGGAAACGATAAAATGCCCTGTTCATTATTACATTCTTATCATATTCATGATCAGTGCATAGGTGGTGCGGAGTAGATAGGCACAAATACAACTTCACATTCACGACATATAATATCTGTTTGTATCACACATCACTTCATCTCCGTGTTAAGGCGATATGATATTCTGCCCATGTCATACATTGTATTTTTAAAGTAGTGATAATGCATTCATATTATCATAATTATTACCTGTACAATATTACGTCTTTTGACACCATTTGTATTGATATGTATCAAGTGGAAATTTTCCATTTCCACGGAAGGACGTTGATTGCTTGTACATTCTTCACCATGTCCATGTTAGAAGTTCGCGTTTGCTTTGTTATGATTACCTGTATTAGTGTTTGCGTTTTTTGCATGCCATCTGTACAATTAATGTCTATTGTTCGTGTTATACTGGGTCGGTCCTGATACGGGTGGGGGGTTCACTTTTTATACATGGGAGTACATGCTCATTTATTTACATTGATGTGTACAATTTTTTATGCCATCATTGTGATCATGCTATGTAACGAAAATCAGAAGGATATTGCTTATGGAATTTGGTAGCTCATGCGGTTTTTGAAGGTGCTGCAGTCTGTTGAATTTTCATGGCTGCTGAGTCAATGACCAAAAACATTATTTTGGGCAGCGACATAGTTCAATCCTTCAATGGTACATAGAAAGGTAAACAGACCAGTACAAAATGTTAAAAACGGTGAAAAGTAGTGGGAAAATCAGCCTAGAGTAGTAGTCTATCCGCCGAGCTCTCCGCATGTAGAGGGCCTTGATCTCGGCAGGCGTGCGGTGGGTTTTCTCCTCCGCGCCGACCATGTCCTGGTCTGGCTCCGGTGATGACATGCCTTTGTCGGGCTTGAAGTCCACCTGGTTGACGAATGACAATTGATTCAGAACTACACTTTGACATAACTTCTAGATATACAACTATGCTTTGAGGGGCTATCCCTTTAGCCTTTTCATGTCATGTAATCTCGTTTCGACAACGATATTTCGGGATTTTGGTATACACAATTAATTTCAGTATCATAACAACTTTAGATTCTACGTGTTATTTTGCTCTGTTCTCTTGATGTCAACTGTAAAATCATTTTAGCCACACAAAACAATATCTTAGCAACTAAACGTTTTTCGTAATATGTGTCCTTATTCTTTTCTTGAAGGAGGGTTCAGGATCAAGTTCTAGCTATGTATCATATGAAATATTTTATACTTGTCATAAATGACAATTGGCGGCAAGAATACAAGTTGTGCATGATTTGAGCTCATCATCAGTTTTTCTATGTCCAATCATTTGTAATACTTCATGTTTCTTTGCATAAAAAATAAATTACCCAAACCTATGCTTTGGTTGATGATTCGATACTATGTTTGGAATCTCCTCCAGCATTTTGTCAGCAAATAAGAAATTAATAAGTCAAATTCCATGGTACAGAGCATCAACTTCCAAGAAATTCCATGGCTAGTTCGAGTTATCTACTAACCTCGTCCTCCGAGGCAACATCTTTCTTGTCAATTGCCTTCTTCTTACGCGGCAATCGTTTGGACATCTCTCTAGCCTTGCGGGAGATGGCAAACTTCTTATCTCGCTTGAAGATAAAGTGAACCACTGCAAATTCAACCAATGCGAAGAAGATAAAAAGGCCACAGGTCATCATCCAAACATCTATGGCTCGAACGTAGGAAAACCTGGAAAGATAAGATAGGAAAATGACTCCAAAGAAGTCTTAATGGGTCGATAGTGGATACTCATTTAGGCCGAAGGCGCTAGAATGATTTATGAACATCGACAACTGTTTTGTGTGGAGTACATATTTTCACATATATTCCATATGCACGTGGTTGAGAAAATCAACGGCTATAGCTCATTAACTCCAGTAATCCACTAATGATGGTTGGATATTTAAATGAAAACATACGCAAGGCAACAGTAAGTTAAGCAGCTGGATATATTTGGAAAACGTTCTGTTGTTTCTGACAGCATCCGCAGTCTTTTGTCAGTGGCATCTGTCATCTGTTAGATCTGCTTATAAAGAAAAACGATATGTAAATTCTAGTAGACACAAATTTTAGATAGTCTGACAGGAAACTATATTCTAAATCCATCTAGTTCCTTCAGTAACTGTGATCATTTCCATATCACAGATCGACTTTCTTTCACATAATGTTCGAGTAGTCTGGAATATTCTGTTCAAGTGTTATTATTCCCATTTCCACTAGGATGGAGCTCTCTCTGCGACCTAAAATTTGACTGATCGCTCAATTGCAACGAATTGTGAAGAAAAAAAAACAAATCTTTTCACTCTTTGTTTTGTTGTCTTTTCAGTCACAATTATTCTCTACCAAAATAATATACCTAGTATGAATTCAAAGGTTTCACACATCCATTTTAGGTAGCAGTGAGAGCCAAGACGTCTTGATTAAAGAAGGGTCGTAGGAAAAGTTGTTCACCTAGGCATGGCGCTGCGGGACACAGCAGTGAGCGTGGTGGAAGTGAGCACGGTGGTGATGCCGAGTGCCACCCGGGCGGGCGCGATTTCAGGACTGATCCAGAAGGATAACCACGATAGCACCACGATCAAGATGCTGGAAGTACAGACGTAAAAGATATTACTCGTGTATAAAACATAGAGTGAGAATGGCAGCTATATATAGACAGTAAGACTGACATCCATTGACAGGTATCCTGCGTGCCAGACAAACGAGGTGGACCGTCAATCTCCGGCGGCCCAAGACAGTATGGTCAAAATAAGCGCTCCGGGGAGGTTTAGTCCGGTGATTTTTTTGGCCATATCAAATGCCAGCCACGGCCGGCAAAAAATCTTAACCTGCCCGGATGTGTTATTTTGATCGGGCGGGATTATTGTCTTGATTCGCCGATGTACATGCACATGGCGGGGCACTGGGTCACTGGATCAATTTGACTGAAGTACGTATAGATGATAATCACCTGGGTATGTAGTGTTGAATAAGGTAGTATCCAATGTGTCTGATGAGGAACAACTTTGCCTCTATGCACGAGTATGTACCTAGTAGAGCAAATAGTAAACAACAGTTTGTACAATCATCATTAGCCACTGGGTCTGGGTCAATAACATCAGCATACAGCTGCATTGTGCACATAGTATAGATTGTAACAAAAAACATCGACAATCGTGGGTACCGTGTAATGTAAGGGTGCTACACGTCAAAAGTATGCTATTTATATAAGTATACATCATTTACATATCAAACTTTCCGTTTGCATTAGATAAATGTAAAATAGGCCATGCCCTGATCTTGGGTGCACATAGTCATACATACACTATCTGGAATTTCCATATGATATCAATGTAAAGAGACAATGAACACATCAGCATACGCGTTACCTGTAGTGTGGTGACTGTCACAGTTGTTGTTTATCTTCCAAGTAACCAAATCATAGTCCGGCATCTGTATCTCCTCGCTAATGAGAACAGCATCTTCTCTGGACCACCAGATTTCTATATCTTTGGTGGTGTGGCCATCTAGAATGAGGGCAATTGTATAATGATTACCTGTCAAATGATTCGGTAGTTCTACACGTCCGTTGAATGATCACATATTGTAGGTAGAATGGACTCCATCCAAAACTTGATTGCTGGCTGTAGGAGTCACCAGTGATTAAATGGCCCAATAACTTGCAATCCATATCACTCTAACATGTATTTAGAACAATGCACAAGGTAAAAGTTCGTGGGTTTACTTTTGAATAAGAATATGCAATTATAAAATTATTAAGTATAAAACATTTAGACTTTCTCAATATCGTGGTCCTTTAAAACAGACAGATATGATGAAAAACTTTTACTCACAACTTTCCATTTTGATCTTGCATACTTGGTTGTCCATTGGAAATAATTGGAAGTTCATCGGGCAAGCTAACAAGATAGTTTTTCTGTAAAACAAATCAGTGAAAGTTGAGTTTACCCAAGCTCATTATTTTTCTAAAACTATTACGGGTCTTTTTTTTGGGTAAATAGTTTACCAGGCAATTTCCGAGACATGTATGTCAGAAACTTTAAGATTTAGCTACAGCTTGCGCATAATTCTTTGTTGTTATGTAGTTACCAAGTATGTAACTGTATTACACTTTTGCATATATTGTAAATGACCCAAGGGAGATTAGTATGCACATATGGTTTCACCAATGGATTTTGCTAATAAACATAAAAATAAATTCCGTAGAGAACATAATCACAAATGTCCGTCTCATACTTAGCACTGTACAGGACGTCTCCATTGGGATGTATTCGAAGCAGGGTGCTATGTCCACTAGTCGATTCAAACGGCGCTCCTTTCTCGTTCACAAAGTAGATATCTGGCACCCATATCTTATCCAGGACCTTTTCATACAGTGTGATGCTGTCGTTGTAGTCTTGATACACGAATCTTGGATCGTTCCATCTTTGGCGAAGAAACAACATTACTGTGTAGTCCTGCATGTGCAAACAAGAAGAAAAGAGTTCGGAGACCTAATACCCACATGAAACATTTCAAGTCTTTATAGAATATGTTTTATCTCGTCTCGTCGTTTATACAAATAAGAATTCAACTAGCATAATTTATTTCACGTGATGGTCTTATGTGCCTAAGTTGCATATATCTTATATGTGAATGTCATTTTCTTTTTACAGAGCATCTTATTATATTTCATCATAAAACATGCAGATAGTCGCATATGTACATAATATATATATATAATGATTTTTAAATCCAATTCGATCGCTATACAACTATGAAATAGAGAGATTTCCTTCGAGTGACATCCAAAACTCTTCTTCGGCGTCACTAGATCTTGAATAATCTGTCAGAACAATTCAATACAAGTACAGCTAACTAGAAAATGGTTGGACTTGTCAATTCACTAACTCCTAAGGATCGTACATAAATGTCACTCAAATGTAAATCGTGTCTATATTACATAGTGATGTGCACCTGTAACAATCTTGCATACACACTCACAGATAGGTGCAAAACTATAACGTTACCTCCATTTTTCATGGAGGTAACGTTATAGTCTGATCACATCACCTACTGGCGATGTCATTGGTCGTCGCCGAAAACGATGAATGAAGAACAACTTCATCCGTATTCATTTTTTGTCCTTGAATGTTACTGAGGTGATCAAATGTTGCTAAAATACACAGATGTCTTTAAACGGTGTTAAACGCATAAACATGAAATCTGACTCTTCAGGACCTACCATTGACTCCTCGGAGATGGAACTGATGCTGTTGATGTACGCCGAGCAATACACCTGCACAGGGGGACCTGGAAGTTGGCATGAAAAGTGTGCTAGTATTCCTAGTTTTACGGCTATCGTGTCATTAGAAAAGCAATTTGATTTAGGCAATTTTTTGATAGTAAAACCGAAAATAAATACCTACCCTTAAAGTTAGGCCGTAAGCGCTGGTCATAGTTATCCAAGATGTTGAGGAATACCATAGTGGGCGTCACTGGCGTAGTTCTGGACAGGACAATATTAAAACCAAGACAGTTTACTGTGATATTTTACTTGAATGCTACTTACATTGCACCTTTTTTAATGATAGATTCCTTTGCTTTACTCATTTTGCTTTGTTTGATGGTGATGAAAAAGAAAGTGGTAGATAAAATAATTAAATAGTTCTTTCCGAAATACAGTTCGTCTTTATGTAAAAGGTTGCTAGTATCACGGTGTAATATGGAAGTATCATGTTGCGGTTGGCTGAAAAATATAAAGGCGCAGTTAGTTTGCAATGATTGTGTGCCTCCGTTATAGGTGAGATGATATGGCAAGGTAGCATGCAGGGGGTTGTTAGAAACGTATGTAATGTAATAGTGCAATACTAATTATAAACACAACAGAACATCAGTGCAGCAGTCGCAATAAAGTTATCGTTGAGATTTTATGATGAAATGTTTCTGGTTGATATTGTACAAAATAACGAATAAATATAGACAAACAAACAATAATCAATACTGTACGGATATTATTGAGATCACTTCGCATCTGATCTGGAATTTCACTGAAGGTTCTAATTCTAATATGATATTTCTAACTGCTGTATTCTTAGCATACTTAGCATTCTATCACATTTTGTGTCAATTTGTTGACGTCGGGTGTCTGAAAGTCATATTCGAGAGGATGAACTGAACTGAGGTGTCTTGCAATAAGAAGCAAGTGACATAATTGCAGTGGGTTATAAACCGAAGATGTAGCTTCCAAACCATCGGAGAATCAGAAAAGCATAAAGCAGAAAAAATATGAAAGAAACAGTGTTGTCATTGGATAGGGTTAGTGCAGGTTTTTAATTGCAGGGCTGGAGTGAGCGAATGGCTGCAGTCCTACGTAGAGCCGCCAGGTGTCGTTACTTGAGTATTAGTGGCATACTCACGCCATCGGTGTTACCGCTTTGGGTAGTAAGGTGGGAATGGCTAGTCTGGAATGGAAACACGAGGCTAGGGTGAGTCGAAACGGTGCAGAGGACAGGTCAGAGAGAGGTGCAAAGAGTAGTTGTAACACATCGTGTAGTATGTATGGTTATTTCTATTCACCCTGGAAACAAATACGCACCTGTTTGACAGCTTTTCAATCTCGTTGACGGCATCTGCAAAGTATAAAAGTTTTATTTTCTATTGAAATTGTAGACAATGTCATACATAGCAAACCCAAGCAGCGTAGCTGATATTTGGTGACAACATACGTTCAATCATACCTCTCCTAGAATACACATATTTAACTCAAATGGTAAGCGTATACTTCAACTGAACCAACAAGATTAATACAAACCTTTTTGTGAGTAGAAAAGTTATTTGCGTGATCGGGACATCAAAACTTACAAATGTATTTACCTGCAGTAGCTTTTTTCAACGCATCAGCATTTTGTCTGATCGAAACATCAAAATTTTGATAGAAAAGTATTTCCACGCAGTTTCCTATCACAGCATGAAAATTCTATTTTACGGACGCATCAAAATTTCGAAAGAAATGTGTTTACTTGCTGAAATTTCCTATTATTTATATCGCTGCTTTATACGATTCGACCATTGTCTAACTTCAAAAACGCATGCATTGATATATAGTTGACAGGATCAAACAACTTAAAACTCTGCATGCCGGCAATGTCTAACAATCACTAACACTATTCTTAAAGAATCAGAAAGCCGCGATTTTAGTATTCTAACGTCAAGTATTCTATGCTTTATTTAGGTACCTACCATCCTTGCCATCCCGGGTGTTCCTGACAAGTAACCTGTTTGACCCCTCAATGTCCGGACCTCGCTTACGTCTACTATGTTTGCATTCGACCTGAAAGCTAGAAAAATAGATACCGTGGTGAGATAATGACGAATACACTGCTGACAATTGATAAGTTGTGTATAAATGGCAATGCTAAGATTTCAATGTTCGGATATATAAAGGCAGTGAAAAGAAGGAAGCTGGTTAAGATTCTTAGAAAGCAAATACGTATTTTTAAATTCATGGTGATATATGGTATATAGTGATAAATACTAAAAAAATAAGAAACAATGAGGGTTGCAACTTGTAATTTTATTTGCTCATTAATTAAAAAAATCACAATTGTGCAATCATATAAACAAAAAGGCAAGCAATAGTCTTATCAACCGATGAACCAAACAACGAACTAACAAATCATTCAACCAACCAATCAACCAATCAATCAATCAATCAATCAATCAATCAACCAACCAACCAGCCAACCAACAAACCAACCAACCAACCAAACAACCAACCAACCGACCAACCGACCAACCAACCAACCATCAAACGAGCCAATCAGCTTGCTAAACAACCAGCCAATTAATGCACTCAAAGTAGCTCCCCAAACAACCAGTCAAATAAGGCAATCAAAGATGGTGGCAAAAAATAGTTGGAGGTGTTAATTGAGGTCAAGGCAACGGCTGTAAAGCGATACGGAAACGAAATGCCATGGCCAATCGGTATTCCATCTGCGTGAGTCCGTGTCAATGCCAGACATTAGCATTCACTGCCGATGGAGGCTACCTCGGTGGCCCCGACCGCGCCCTTCTTATCGGTAAGGATCGTCTGTTGGAAAGCCAAAATCCATTCGTCTCGTCTCGTAGTAATTGAATTGTCATTGATGAATGATGGATAATGTGCAGATCGGTCCCTTGTAACATTTGAAGGAGTGGAATTCGGCAGGCATATCTACTGTTGGCACATACTGTAGACCGCTATATGTTTATGAAAACCCATTCTTCTCATCTCGAAGTAATTAAATTGTCATTGATGAATGATGGATAACATACAGATCGGTCCCTCGATCTAACAGTTGAAGGAGTGGGTTTCTACACTCGGCATATCTACAAACTGTTGGCAAATAATGTTAACTGCCTTATGTTTATGAAAATCCGTTCGTCTCGTCTTGAAGCAATTGGATTGTCATTGATGAATGATGGCTGATACACAAATCGGTCCCTTGATCTAACACTTGAAGGAGTGGATTTTGGCTGGCATATCTACAGAATGTTGGCAAATACTGTAGACTGTTATATGTTATAAAAATCCATTCGTCTCGTCTCGAAGTAATTGAATTGTCATTGATGAATGATGGATAACATGCAGATCGGTACCTAGATCTAACAGTTGAAGGAATGGGTTTCGGCTGGCATATCTACGAAGTGAAATTATCTACAAACTGTCGGCAAATACGGTGGATTGCTATATGTTTATGAAAGTCCCTTCGTATCTTCTCTTGATCGATGAAGTACTATTGTCATTGATTGATAATGGATAACTCGCAGATCGGTCCCTTGATCTAACAGTTGAAAGGAGTGGATTTTGGCTGGCATATCTACAAACTGTTGTCAAATACTGTAAACTGCCATCTCGATCAGACTGCAATGATTTCCCAATGGCATGTCATTAAAAGTGTATTTTTATCTCGATTCATTAGAACATTGCATCAGCCTATCTGGTAAGAGATGGATGTCACATAACGTTGTACTTTTCTTGTATGACTAAAACAATAAACGGCCTCGCGGACCCTGCAGAAAGTCGTAAAGTTTCTTTGGGGCGAAACCTTGCTGCCTGTAAGGTTTATTGGTATCATAAATCATCAACTTTTATCGTCTAATCATCCATAGCCTGATTTTTCATTGGCAACAAGCCAACTGGTCCATGACACATTGAACTCACTGCCTAGATTCAACGTAGTTTTCAAACTTAGGTTAGACTAATAACCATGTAAACCGATCCAATCTAATTTAATTCCTGTCTTTCAATTTAGCTCGTACACGGATTACATATACATAAAGTAGATACAGATAGACACTAAAATTATGGCTCCATTCTAATCTCTTTATTTTCTCGTTGAACTTGGTTGAAACTTTATAAGGTCTGCTGAGTTAACAATCTGTGCTAGTGTCAGCTCTCCTTCGCCCTGTTGGTTAGCAGCATCTTGCTAATTGCCTGCCAATGGTATCTTTGGACAGTTACCAAGCTGGTCTATGTTTCTAAGATAACGCTTCATATGTTTCCTCAACATAAAAGGAAGTTGAATTTTAAACTCAAGATGTTGGTCCTATTCAGCGTGTGACAGATAGACATTCGTTGCCTTTGGGATTGGCTATCTTTAGAAACATCTTAAGCATTAGGCGAAAAAGTATAAGATCTGCTCTCAGATGGAATGGCAGTATGCTCATGACGAGAAAAATCAATAGCATACATGGAGCTTGTGAGGCAGAGAACCTGGTTTGATGGTCATTCTTGATGGTCAGTCTTACGGCCATTATTGCATTGATCAGCTGTGCGGCCGATACACTCGAAAAGCTTCAAAATCAATGATGATTTCATCTACCTAATATTTACATTAAGAAATTTGCCTGTCTGAAATAGTTTTTGCTATTGCAGATAGGCAATAGCAGTTCTCTGCTCATGTCTGAAAGCATAAGACATGATAGAGCGGCTCTGCCTACATCTCATATACATCTAAATGGGAATACCCTAAAATGACCCCATCAGGGGCAAAGTAGTAGGGGAGTCCCGAACTAGGGCGGACAGATTTCCAGTTTGGCACGGAAGATCTGTCAATACCACGCCTGGCGGGACATTTCACAGGGGAATGAAGGGGAGGGGGGCGTAATATTTGTATAATTTGAAAATGTCTTTCGGGGCGGTTCTGTGCTTGTAATTGAAGCATTGGCTCCCCCTGTTATCTAACAGGGGAAAAATATAGAGGTCAATGCAAATCCACAACTATCATCGTTTCATGTAATGCAGATTTCCTATGACACTAAAAGACAGATTAAACAGCGTTATACGTTCACAAAACGTGCTGGCATATGGATTGAGCAAAGCATGTTGTCGATTTAACGTAGGCAGCTCAAGGTCTTTACCTTTTATACGCGCCCTTAAATGCTTTTTATGCCATCTAGCAGAGCACTTAATGACAACTAATGGTAGCTTTTACTGGAAAATCCTTTGTACCTTAACGTAAAGCCACAGTGTTAGGTTGTACAGGAAACTGGGATAATGATAGGAAAATCCCTGTATTGGCACTACCCATTGATAAACAGGGTACTGGCTACTCTAATTTCAGGGTTGCCTGCGCAAGCTACCGGCGATAGAACAAGCATATCCACAAAATGTCAGTGAACCTCTTAACATCTATTATTCAACAACTAGACCATGAAAATGAAGAAAGACCTTTTTTTGCTATGCATGCATAAAAAAGGTTCTTAACCTAACAGCAGGAAGGGTGCAATATCCATTTTACTTCTTAGGGAGGTTCTTAGTCTTGTCAGAATTGGAGGTAGGGGGTTTACCAGATAGTCTCTACACGTTGTAATTTCGTTCTCTAAAAAGGCCTATTAAGGCCAACTAATTGTCACAAAAGCTTACATCATAACGGTTTTAAGGTACATATGGTCACGACAACATAATCCTGTGAAATGAATACAGCCAGTCTTTCATAACTTCGAAAATGCGTTTGAGTGCAATATTGGTGCAGTCCTCTTGTCAGCAAGACTATCCTTGACCCTAACGACTTCTCGTAATTCTTAAATTATGCATACAGATTGCTACCCTTATTCACTTGTGTGGCGCCGGAATATTGGCAATTGTAACGCCATTTCAGCAAATAAATGTTAGTAATTAGATAAGAATGAATGTTTTGGGTCGATACAGATAAAGGTTGATATGTCAGTTACAGTTGTGTGCTATCAAAATATAAGTGTGTCGCCTTCCATGTCAACTGCAATTAGACCTCGGGTAGGAATTTGCAATAAACTATTTAATATCAAGTGACATTGCAAAGTCAAAGAAGAAAAGATGCAGTCAATTTTATCTCAAAACTCAAGCATTCATAATCTAAAAAAAAAACACGTATCCGTTTCAATGTTGAGTAGGATTGCATTAGATCATCTTTCTTCTTTCTCTTTAGGGTATTGACACCACCTTAATGAATTTTTTCACTGTGAGATGCATATGCATCTAAGAAAGGTCACAGAGGAAGAACCTTTTCGCACGACAATTGTACAGGGTACAATATATGGCATTCAAATGACAAGCCCATCTCAACTTACGACCCGCAACGAACTTATGAAAACTAGTCTTACATGTACCTATATTTTGGGAGGATTAGAAATCTCGATTCCAGTACACAAACTATATAGCTTTCGGAAGGCACAATGATTCTACCAAGTAGAGTCAGAGAAGAAAAGATGCAGACAATTTGATCTCAAAACATCACGTAATCATAATCTTAAAAAAACACGTATATGTTTCAATGTTGATTAGGATAGTATTAGATCATTTCTTTCTTCTTTCTCTTTGATTAAGGTGTTGACACCACCTAAATCAATTCTTTCACTGTTATATGCATAATGCATCTAAGAATGGTCATGCCCAACTCAACTTACGACCTCAGCATGAAAACCAGTCTTCTCTTCTTTCTTTGGTTACAAATCTCGGATTCCAGTACACAAACTACGTAGCTTTCGGAAGGTGCATTACTTCTACCAAAGCGTGACTGTCAGCCTGTCCCAGAAGAGTATATAGCGTGCAATAAGCCTTTCAAACGCAATTATCCCCGTACCCAACTGCTATTCAGCTCGGTAATTGGGCTCAGATGTGAGTAATGGGGAGACTGGGACGGATTTGCGTTGAAAGGGTTCGGTGGAGTTGATACGCATCGGGAATTCTGATCAGTTGATGTTCTTCTTCTTAAAAAAGGTCTTAGTGGCAAGTGTGCAGATGTTGACACACTGGCGCACCAAATCCGTAGGTGTTTTGGGCAAACTTAAAACACATCAGCCGCGAGGCTCGGTGGACGTCCCTCCACGGTCATGGGGGAAGGGGGCATGGCGAGTATCGAACTCAGGACCACTGATTCCGATTCCAACGCTCTAGCAAGTGTGCCACACAGACACACCCTTTCCTTTTTTCTAAACACCACATAAACACATGTCCTGTCTTGAAGCACGCAGATGTATATTCTTTGGTCAGAAATATGAACAGCTGATTTCGAGTAATATTTCTTCCTTGTGCATTAACAGCAGTCCTAAGGTCACATAGGTCGTGCGATCGTCGTACGACTTTGATGCCATAGAACTTTCAAGTAGGCTGTGACATAAACAACCACCGGCACGGATCCGAAACAGCATTGTGTGTACCAAGACAGTTGAACTTTGCAGGACACGTACATTGCTGTCTTCCAAAATTCCAAAATTTAGAGATCGTACGACGATCGCACGACCTATATGTGACCGCGCCCTAACGGAGTAACTGGGTAGGCGAACTATATGAAATCCCATTAAAAAGACTCCCTTTTGTCAGTTCATCATCATCCATCTTCATCAATTATGCCATACATAATAAAACAGCGTGGCTTGAAATGATGACCACAAAGTCTCAGGATGATCGAAGATGATGCTGAGAATGCATTAAACCCCCATTATACAATAAGTAGACTGTAATGATATTTGACTCTATTCTGTCCATCTCATAAGTACTTAAAAATCGATTTTATTCAATTGGTGGGGTTGGCAGAACATATGATGATGTCTTACAGAAAGAACTCAGATTCAGACTTATTTGTTTTATTTTGAATTCTCCCTACCAATGACACTCAATAAAAGATCGTGTACATATATGATACTTTGGCCCTGGTAAATATAGGACATGACCCAACAGTGCTCACAACATTCCACATGGACATTGCTTGATACCTATTCTCACGTTCCCAATCTAATGGCAGTATGCCAAGTATGTCATTATCACCTCCATACAGCCATGCTTCAGTTGTCATTCTGCCAAGTTTTATTAGAATATCAAGTTGTAATCAATATTCTCATACGTTTATTCCAGAATTTGGTGTAAGAAGAGGAGACTGATAATGGCCACAGTAAGTAAATTTCATGGATGAAAAACATAATTTGTTTCCTCTTCGGGAGTGGTCAGATAGATCAAAATGGGCCATTTTGATTAGCCACCTTTTTTCATTATTTTTGCATTCTGCATAGGATGTTATCCATAAAATTAACTTGCTGTGGCCTAATCGTTATAAACTATTATTCAAAGCATATCTGACAGGTGCAATGCCCAACTGCAGGTATTGTAGTATGAAATAATAGGTGTGGCCGACGGTGACTCCGCAGAATCTAGTTCTAGCTAGAACTCAGATTTATATGTTTAAACCTGGAGAGTAGCCAAAACTGCAGTCTCAATTTACGTGACTGAACTTTTCTTGGGTTTATCGTATTCAGCAAGGACCACTACCTGAAGTGATGGATTGCCCGAAATCACAGGGTGTGCAAAAAAGCAGGGGGCATGTGTAGGGGTTTCAGAATAACACTAATTTCATTGTCAGGACTTACCTGATTAATGAATGAGATTCTACGTCCAATTGGTAAAACGGGGAACATGAGACAGGTTTTGACACCGTAATACGTTACCTAGTACCTACGGGAACCAAGTAATTTCTTCCGAAAATTTGCAAAGAAAGGGGATTTGGGCATTTTGATGACTGTGCTGATTTGGACGAGGGGCAAGTTCGCAATGACTAAGGCAGACAACGTGTAGTTTTGAATGTAGGAGAAAATTTGTAATCTTTTCAAGTGGTAAAGTGAACTAACTATGAAACCGACCTAAAAAATTTCATCGTCAAAGTACATGAAATATATTTTGCTTATTATAATGTGTGAAATTGAATAGTTTTAATGATTTTGTGGCCTCATGACTTCTTGGACCAAGGACACAGTCATATAGATTATGTACTGGGTGGCCCCACAGTGCTGTTGCTTAATTCACCGCTTTCTACCTATCGCCAGATCTCAAATTGATTGTCCAAAAGTTCTCCCTGGAGGGCTAAACCTAAAATTGATTCCAAGCCCCTACCCAAATCTTCAGAATCCAGCTGGAGGGAAGATCACAGCACTTTCGGTAATTTCCTTTCTGGAAATGCACTGAGCAGATTGTCAAGATAACCTGTATCAAAACTCGCTTATCGAGGACCACCACGATTGCTGGGTTCGACTGCAGGAATCCATTAAGCCCTTGCGACTCATCACTGTATGTGATTTGTAGGGTTTTGCAGGAATTACTCCCAGTATAACGAACCCAGTTACATTATACTGGGTGCTAAATGATTATTAAAGAGGCCAAATTTGGGTTAAGTATAGGATTTTGCCTCAGGATCACCTACTTCGTCTGATGGAAAACCTCTGGTACATCATAGACGATAAAATATTGAGCGTTTGGGATACAAAGTGGGTAACGTTAGTATCTAGGTGGTAATAGCTTCAGGCTATGCTCTGCCTTATTTTCATATTACTGATAAACGGTATAAAAAGTAGCGTTGGATTAAAGATATTAGTTATGGAACCTTGCCTCTGTCAAGTGTTTTTTTAATATACATATACATATTTTATCCTCTGGTATGATTTTGTGAAGTTTGACACCAATTCAGTCGACTGACTACTATTGTTAGATTGTTGGGAAGTTTATGTACTCAATAAACATTTATTATTGAGGTTTGGAGGCTACTAAAACATTGAGTCACACATGAAAATGTCTCTGTGTCACGAAATATAACGTGTGACACAAAAGCAGATTTTACTAGCTGTCCCTTTAATAATGACTCATACAACGGTGTGTGATGCAAAGGGTATGTGTAATATCGGTATCAACCACAATTGTGTCATGAATTGAATCTTGTAAGCGTGTATACACAGGGAAATTCTCAGTGGACCAAATGGCGAAAGTGTGATGACAAAGGGGTTCAACACGTGGACTCATTAAGTGGTGACCTAGTTTTGGATGTTTAATATCCGCACCAATTCCCTAAACTCATGAACCTTGTAGCCAACATGTCAACATGGTAGCCAACAGGGCACCGCACCGTTGTAAACCAGAATCGACATGGTAGGCAATGCGATGGGGTCGCCCTTTGACCTGTTGTGGGATTGAATTTGGTTTGTTTGTTTGTTTATTAGGAATCTCCATTAGTTACATTGAACTATTCTTCCTGGAGTCCTTTACACACAATGAATAAAATACATAACAACAAATTATACAGATAATGTTGATCAGACAACTAGCATAAATCAATCATTAACATTCTTAACTTATCATATTATGCAATACATTAAATTACTCATAACGTCAATCAATCAATTCATCATTATCCTCATTCAATTAACATAAACAAAAACATTATTATCATATCATATCATACATGTACATAATATTATCATATATTAGATATTGTGGAGGTCAGAGGTCATGAAATATACAGATGGCTCATAGTCAAGTTTACCACCATGAGCTGATAGGTGAGTTTTTATGTCTTTGAGTTTTTGTCCAGGACCAGATTTTTACTTTGAATGCACGTGGATTTGAGGATGTAATGTGAATTGGTAGAGTGTTGTATGTTTTGATAGCTCTGTATAAGAAGGTTCGAGTAATGGCATTAATTCTGGGTTTGGGTAGCAAGAATGCTCCTTTCTGCGCTAGTCTTGTGTTGTGAGAATGTGCGGTGTTAACTGTTTTTAAACGACTGAAAATGCATTTTGGCTGTTTTTCCTTTACAACTTTATGGAATATGTTGATAGTGCCTGTGAAAAGTCTTTCTTTTACTGAGGGCCAGTTTAACTGATTATGTAGTACGTCTAGGTTTCCGTCAAAACATGCACCTGTTGCCAGCCTAGTAGCTCTATTCTGGATAACTTGCAGTTTGTCTAGGTGGGTCTGAGGCGATGAGGACGTGAGTACTAAGCCGTAATCTAGGTGAGATAGGACCAAGGTCTGTATCACAGTTTTCAACAGGTTGGTAGTGAAGTATTCCTTATATTTCCTAATTGAAGCAAGAGCTCCTGCCATCTTCATCTTTGTTTTGTTTACTTGTAGAGCCCATGAGAGCTGCTGATCCACAGTGACACCCAGTAAGTCCGCCTGTTCCACCTGTGTAATGATTTTGCCTTCGATGGAAAGTTGTAGCTTCGGCTTCCTTTTTAGCCTATGTGGTGAACCCAAGACGATTGATTTTGTTTTGCCAATGTTGAGGATTAACTTGTTTGTCCTCACCCAATTCCATATCTTAGACAAGTCTGTCTGCAGCTTATTTTGTAATTCTGTAATGTCAGAAGCTGATGTGGATGGGGTGGAATCATCGGCATACATCACAACCACACTTTGGGTAGTTATCGTTGGCAGATCGTTTGTGAAAATACAGAAGAGAAGGGGACCGAGGCAGCTGCCTTGGGGTACGCCACATTTTGTTTCAATGAATGATGAGTAGCTTCAATTCACAAACACGGCCTGTTTCCTGTTTTCTAGATAGCTTCTTGTCCAGTTTATGGCAGATTGTGTAAAGCCATAACTTTGTAATTTGGCCAGACAGATCTCATGATTGATAACATCAAAAGCAGCACTAAAATCTAACAAAACTGCTCCTACTAAGTTACCCTTGTCTATTTCTTCCAGCCAGTAGTCTGACATTTGTGTGAGCGCGCTAGAAGTGGAGTGGAAGCGCTTATACGCATGTTGATTACCGGAGAAAATATCATTTGATACCATGTAAGTTTGTATTTGCTTCTGACATATTCTCTCCATGACTTTACTTATGACAGGTAATAAGCTTATTGGGCGACTATTTGGTCCATTGAGTGGGGAGGATTTGTCTTTTATTAATGGAATTACTTTAGCTTTCTTCCATTGGGAGGGGAAAATTCCTTGCACAAGGGAGCTGTTAAAGATGTGGCAAAGTGGTTTGGCAATGTAGTTCGCACACAGCCTCAGCAAGGTATTGTCTATATCATCGTGCCCGGTGGCTCTGCCAGGGTGTAGTGATTTTAACTGTTCTTCCACCTGTTCTACTGATACTTGTTGAAAACTGAAAGAGCAATACTTTTCAGCCATGATATGTTCTTTAATTGGTTCGACTGCCTTGTCTGTGTCAGGATCGTCGCCACTTGTGAGTCTTGTGACTTTCTCAGTGAAGTAATTGTTGAAATACTCCGCAATTTCAGCTGGTTTCATTAAAATTTGTCCATCTGATTCAATAAAGTTTGGTGTCTTACTGATGTTTCTACCCAGCATTCCATTTACTGTTTGCCACAGTCGCTTGCTGTCGTTATTCCTACTATGTAGGTCGATCTGTTGTGTGTAGAAGGTCTTTTTCTTTTTTCTGTTTTCACGGACCACTATATTCCGCAGTCTTCTATAAGCCTTGTGGTCGGCTGTCTCTTTAGATGTCTGAGCTTTGCGTTTCGCCTGATCTCTCTGATGCATAAGTTCTCGAAGGTCACCGTCAACCCATTGGTTTCATGCCCTGAAGGAATTTGGGCAATCATTGTATTTGATTATCTAGGAAATAAAGCTGGAAGAACAGTCACTGTAATCAATTACAAAGAGCCCAACATGTTAGGGTGTTCCCTTTCTGTTAGTGGTGCAAAATAAGAACCTATGTATGTATACGTATCTACAAACACTATGTACTACTTCATACTAAAGCTTCTATATATCAACCCAAATAATATTATACGTAATGGCAACTGTTGTTTTAACGCCAGTCAACTACAAGGTACTTGTCATACGACTGCACGAAAATTGAATAGACGAGAGAGAGAGGGAGAGAGAGCCTTTCCTTTATATAATACTACTTCATATTAACGCTTCTATTACGCTAACACGAATAGTATAGCAACTTATCTTAACGCAAGTCAACTGCAAGGTATTTATCAATATGATTTTGTAAAAAGTACGAAAATTTAATAGACGAGAGAGAGAGAGACAATCTTTCATCAGTTACTCAAATACGTTAACTCCAAACAGTACACCAATCAATTACTGCCTTTGCAGAACCTAGAACGTGATCGCTAGTCTTCCTAATTTGGTTACAGCGGGAGAACATGACCTCAATGAAAGGGGCACACAAGTGCAAAGACGTCCAATGTCACTTGACCTGACTATGGTCTCAGTCCCGTACGTAGGCAAGATTTTTTTGTCGGGCTCGTTTGCAGTAGACCTATCTGTTGGCCTTCTGATTTGCAAAAAAAATTATCGCACTACAACAAGTACCGTTGGGGTTATGTGGCTATTACAAAATAGCTATGCTTCAATGCAGCTAGTTCACAGCATGTCGATATCAATCGAAAGTTACGTCTTTGTCTGTGTATGTAATATGTATGTTTCTGGATTGGTCTTGATTAGACTTTTAAATGAATAGATTTTGGGCCCCCTGGCGGTTTCGTTACAGTAGCCCAGTAGAACCTCCAGTTTTGATATCTTTGCAAATGTGAAAATCAGATGGCAGTGTCAAATACTACTTTGCTCACGAACTTCAAATGGGTAGCTAGCATCTGCGTTGAAACTCGTTTTGTACTGTAGGGTGTGTAAGCCACTTACAGTGTAGGCTAAAATTATGTCCATTTTGTGTCAAGGGAGTGTCATGAGCTGCGGTTTATATGTGAGTGGCAACCTTGTTGTATACATAGATGTACCACGTTCTTAATGTTCGTGCCTTTTAAAAGAATTAGAATATAAGGCTAGCTGGTGAAAGTTTTGGAAAGTTATTTCTTATTTGCCCAGTAAGTATGGCTAGCTGTATCCATCTGTGTAATAGCTTGGTTGTGTACTTCTTAACAAGAAAGATAAACATTACCAAGCTAAATATGTCAAATTTACTGTATCATGAGAAAGCTTTAAAAAAAGAGATGGTATCAGCACGGATAAGGAATCTGTATACTATCTTACGTGCTTATCACGTAGTATTCGGAGTGTTGATGGTGTTAATTAGTGGAAAAGTGTCACTGTTATGATAAATACTAATGAATCGTCGCTCTGTCGATATGTGCACATGGTGAAAACTCGCAGCAAATTATATGTGTCACGCATTGATCCATGCGCAATTATGACAGCTTCCATAGGAGCTTCCATAGAATCTATGCAGGGCGAGATACCATTTTGTTGATATCTGTCCAGTGCATGATAAATTTACAACCGTCTGTACAAATAGCCGGGTGATATAAGCAGACATACACATTTGATAAATGATATTTGTCATGATGCGTTAGTTAACTTAAAGGTTGCCAATATCCATTGAAAAGTGAAAAATAATACCTCCCTTTTCTATATTGCACTCACAACTAGGCGCTAACGTTACATTGACTAGGTTAAGCTCGAGAATGTGTTATTATCATGTTAATCTTAGACGCTTTGGCCCCAATTTGCATGTCAGTACAAAGTAAGTCCAGTGGTTCCTGTGGTCATATCACCGGATATAATCTTTGGGCTCGTCCTACATATTATTTCGGTCAAGAATAAAATGTAAAAGGCCATTCTTATAATGGTACAATATATTTAATCAACTCGTACACAAAGGTTTGCTTGATTGGTCTTCAACCCTGTTTTTACAGACACATTGTTCAGATTATTAGTTTCCCACGACTTAGTTTAAAGTTAGATCCGATGGTAAAATTATAATGCAGGTTATTCATAAAACTCAATTGTTAAAAACGTAACAATAACAGCCATTAGAGTACTGCTCGAGTTATGTAATTTCAATGAGTTCCGCATTATGCATTATAGAAGTTAGGTACCCTTTTTGCAACCTTCACCATTTCTGGTAGTGGTAGAGTGAGACACCAAACACAGAATTCATTGCCATGAGCAAGTGTTGAAGGATGACACCGCATTCTACCCATACGTGTCACATCACATCCTCTACCCCTACAATTTATCCACATTCATACACGTCCCACACCGACCGCACCACACACAATAACTAGCTGTACAGAATGAACACTTACAGTCCCATCAGTAGTACTGTTGTCAGTAGAAGAAATCCCCACATGAGGCCCATCCTGTCCATGGTGGTAGTACTGGTAGTGCAGTCCACTACCGGCCTCTCACCCGAAACCCGATGTGGCTTGGGCCGAAGTGCTGGGTTAAAACAACCGCGAGGAATTTTATGTACCCCGCACCGAGCTCCGCCCTCTGTCAGACGGATATTTAAGATGAGGGATAGACCAGTCGTCACTCGGGAGAAGAGCACTGATTACGTAGGGGCCAACCATTGTATATACTATGCGGGTTTCTACCTAGCTGCTCACGATTACGTAATGCATTCATATGCAAAACACTTGAAACGAAGAATAAAGGGTTAATGCCCCGGCCCGAGGTGTATATG